>NC_028638.1:23015248-23026587 GCF_001406875.1 Solanum pennellii
TCAGGGTGAGCTATTGCTTCTAGCTTGGACTGGATCTTCTCCTTCATGTCTTGATAACTTGAAGTTCCGGCATGGACTAGCTGTTTATTTATTTTAGCTTCCTAGATATTCTTAGATTTAGTAATTTGAGGGTAGATGTTCTTGTGGTGATGACTTCCAGATTTTGGGGATGATAAGTATTGAATTTTAGAAGTTATTAATTGATTCCATTAAGGAGTTTTAAGTCTTCCGCATTATATTCTGTTTTATTATGGTTGAAATGTTGTGGTTTAGATTGGTTGGTTCGCTCACATAGTAGGATAAGTGTGGGTGCCACTCGCGACCGGTTTTGGGTCGTGACATAATGTTTAGGGTTTCTTAGGGTTTTAGGTTTAGAATTTGGGGTCTGAGGTTTGGGTTGAGGGTTTTCTTAAGTCTTGAGTTTTATATTAAGGGTTTTATTTAGGTCTTAGGGTTTAGGGAATTGGGTTTTTTTGCTTAAGGTATTTTAGGGTTTTATAGGTTTAGGATTTAGGGATTAGGATTTATAGGGTTTTGTATATTCTATTTAGGGTTTAGATTTTACATGTGTTTAAGTCTAATTCTTTTCTTATTATCTAAGGTTTTTAATGGTTAAGTGTTCCGTAGGATTGAGGGTTTAGGCTTCTTTTTTTTGTGTTTTAGAAATAGGGTTTATGTATTTTTAGGATTTAGTGCTTCAAGCTTAGTGTTTTGTTTGTGTTTTAAATGATTATTAAGGTTCATTAGAGATTTTACAGGATTTAGTGTTTCTTATAGTATAGGATGTTGGGTTTAGAGATTAGGGTTTTAGATGGGTTTATAATGGATTTAGGTCTTATGTTAGTGTTCATAAAATTTAGGGTTTCTTTATGTTTAGGGATTAGTGTTTCTTAGAATTTAAGGTCTTAAGTTTGGATATTTTTAGGTTTAGGGATTAGGATATCTTAGTGTTTATGTTTTTTTAGTGTTTTATAGGTTTAGGGTTTAGGTCATAGTGTTTTTTTATGTTTTTAGTGGTTGAGCATATAATCCATCAGACTTTATAGGGTTTTGAGCTTAGTGTTTTAGGTTGAGGGAATTTTGGGTATTTTAAGTTTTTTAATAGTTTAGTGTTTGTTAGGGTTATTTTTGTATGATTCAGGTTTAAGGTTTAAAAAATTTTAGGATTAGGGTTTAAATCTTAGGGTATTAAATGGCTTTTAGGATTCATTTTAGGGCTTATAGGATTTAGAATTTCTTATGGTTTAGAGTTTATAATTCTTAGGATTTTAGAAATTTGATTTTGGGTTTTAGGTTAGGGCTTTGAACTTAGGGTTGATGCTTTTATTATGTTTAGAACTTCAGATGATGGTTTTTGTATTGGTTTTAAGGCTTTAGGTATACAGGTTTTTAGGTTAAAGTTTTTTTTTTAAAATTTTTAAGTTTAGGGTATAAGTCTTAGGGTTTTTTTTTTTAGTGTTTAAAATATATTATTTAGAGTTTTATAAGGCTGAGAGGGTTAAGTGTTTCATTTTTTTTTTTAGTGTGAAGGGCTAGGTTGTAGATTTTTTTTTTATTTTTTAGGCTTAGGGTTTAAGCATCTAGGGTAAGGGCTTAGGGATATTTTTAGGGTAAGGATTAAATATTTTGGATTAGGGTTTAAGGTTTAGGCTTAGGGATTTTTTAGGTTTAGGATTTTTGTTAACTGTTTTATCTAGGTTTTAAGGCTTTATGTCTTTGGTTTTTTGAGGTTAACATTTTTATTGTATGATAGGTTTAAGGTTTAGGTCTTAGGTAATTTTAGTGGGTTTTAGGATTTAACATACACAATTTAAGGCTCTATACGATTTAAATTTTAGACATTTTCAGGTTTAGTTGTTTTAGGTTTTCGAAGGTTTTTACTGGTTAAGTGATTCTTAGGGTCGAGGGCTTACATTTTTTTTGTTTTTTAGAAATACAATTTATGGAGTTTTAGGATTTAGGTCTTCAAGAGTAATGTTTTGTATGTATTTTAAATGGTTATTAGGGTTCATTTTAGGTTTTACATGATTTAGTAAGGTTTACGATGTTGGGTCTAGAGCTTAGGATTTTCTATGGGTTAATAATGGATCAAGGGTTTATTTTATAGTTCAAATAATGTAGGGTTTCATAAGGTTTAGAGATTAGGGTTTCTACGGATTTACGGTTTTAGGTTATGGTGTTTTTAGGTTTAGGGTTTTGGGTTAAGGTTTTTAAGGTTAAGAGCCTTGGTTTTATAAGGCTAAGATTTTTAGGGATTTGTAGGTTTAGGGTTTAGGTCTTAGTTTTTTTTGGTCTTTTTAGTGTTTAGCATATACGATATGGGGCTTTATAGGGTGTTATGCTTAGTGATTTTAGATTGAGGGAATTTCAGTTATTTTAGATTTTTTAAAGGTTAAGTGTTTCTTAGGGTTTCTTTTTTAGTTTTTTAGGTTTAGGGTTTACAATGTTTTAAGATTAGGGTTTAAATCTTAGGGTTTTCTAGGGGTGTAAATGATTTTTAGGATTTATTTAGGGCTTATAGGATTTATGGTTTCTTACAATTTTGTGTTTTGGGTTTCTTAGGGTTTTAGATTTTAGATTTAGGGTTTTAGGTCAACGCTTTATGATTTAGGCAGATGGTTTTATTGAATTTAGGGATATAGATGACGGGTTTTGTCTTGGTTTTGAAGGTGTAGGACTTTGTGTTTTTAGGTTAATGTTTTTTAGAAATTCTTAAATTTAAATTTAAGTGTTGCGGTTTTTTTGTGTTCTTTAGGATTAAGCATATGTGATTTAAGGATTTAGAAGATTTAGAGCTTAGAGATTTGTAGACTTAGGAATTTATTAGGGTTAAGTGTTTTTGGTTTTTTTTTTTAGGATTTAGGGATAAGGATATCGAATTTCTTTTTGTGTTTTTTAGGTTTAGGGTTTACGGATTTTTAGGATTTAAGGTTTAGAGCATAGGCTTAGTATGAGTTTTAAATGGTTTTACAGTTTATTTTAGGGTTTATATCATTATGATCAACATTTAAGTTTTTTTAGGGCTTTGGGTATATGATTTAGTGTTTTTGGATTGGGTTTAGGTATAGGATTAAGGTTTCTTAAGGTTTAGAAATTAGAGTTTCTTAGGGTTTAGATTTAGAATTTACGATTTTAGGTGAGGGTCTATGGTTTAGGGATTAGTATATTTTTATGTTTCAGATTCTTGGCTATGGGTTTAATCTAGGTTTTAAAGCTTTGGGGCTTAGGATTTTTTTGAGTCGAGTTTTTTAGGTTAAGGGTTTTATGTAGTTTTTTTAGGATTTAGGGCTTTGGGTTTATCAAGAATCGTTTTTAGGGGTTTTATAGGCTTAGGGTTATTTTGTGTTTTTTAGGATTTAGCATATTCGATTTAAGGCTTTAAATAGGGTTTAGAGCTTAGAGTTTTTTTGGGTATAGAGTTTTACGATTTTTTTTAGTGTTTTCAATAGATAATGTTTTCTTAGGGTTATTAACGGTTGTCTGATTCTTAGGGGTTTTGGAGGGTTAGGTTTTTTATGTTTTTGAGTTTTTGGATCTACAAATTTTTATGATTTAGATTTTAGTGCATATGGTTTTGTAGGGGTTTTAAATGGTTTTAGGATTTATTAAAGGGTGTATAGGATTGAGTATTTTTTTTTAATTTTTAGGACTTAGCATTTTAGGTTAGGGTTTAAGGTTGATGACTTTTTTAGGTTAAGAGTTTTATCTACGGTTTTAGTGTTTAGGGCTTTGGATTTTCTAGGTTTAGGTTTTTTAGGGTCTTATTATGGTTTAGGACATAGGTTTTTTTTGTTTTTTCTATGGTTTAACATGTATGATTTATGGCCTTATAAGGTTTAGAACTTAGTTTCTTTTAGGTTTAGGGGTTTAGGGATTTTAGGATTTTCGTGGGTTAAGTGTTTCATAGAATTTTTTAGGGTTTAGGGTTTAGGCCTTAGGGTTTTTTTATTTTTTAGTTTTAAGGTTTATAAATTTTTAGAATTTAGTGTTTACAGCTTAGGGTTTTGTATGGTTTTTTGGTTTTCTTTTATTGTTTATAAGAATTAGGGTTTAGGGTTTCTTAGGACTTTTTATGCATAGAGTTTTTACGGATTCTTAGAATTTTGTGTTTACAACTCAGGGTTTTGTACGGGTTTCAAATGTTCTTTTGGGTTTCTTTTAGTATTTATAGGATTTAGGTTTTCTGAAGATTTAGGTTTTGGGTTTCTTAGGATTATTTGCTCGGTAGTAGGGTTTAGGGCTTATAGTTTTTTAAGTTTAGGGGTTTAGGTTAAGAATTGTATCTAGGTTTTAAGGGTTTTGGAATTTATTTTGGGGTGATATTTGTTTAGCATTCAAGTCTTGGTGTTTTTATGTGTTTTTAGGGTTGAGTGTATACTATTTAGGGCTTTATTTGGTTTAGAGCTTGGAGATTTATAGGTTTAGGAGTTTTAAGGGTTATGTATTTCTACGGATTATTTAGGGTTTCAGGTTTAGGTCATAGGTTTTTTTAGTATGTTTTTAGGTTTAGGGTTTTCAGAATTTTAGGACTAATTGTTTAGAGCTTAGGATATTTAGGAGTTTTTAACGAGTTTTAGGGTTTATTTTAAGATTTATAGGATTTAAGATTTCTTAAGGTGCATAGTTTAGGGATTCTAAGTGTTTTGGCTTAGGATTTAGGGTTTTAGGTTAGTGTTTATGGTTTTTTTTATACATTTAGGGTTTTGGATTAATTGTTTTATCTATATTTTGAGTGCTTACAACTTTTTGGTTTTTCAATTAAGATATTTTCTGGTTTTCTAGGGTTAGTGTTTACGGTTTAGGTTCTTTTTTGTGATTTTTAGGGTTTAGCATATACGATTTTGTGCGTATAGGCATTAGAGGTTTTTTGGTTTAGGGGTTTTCTGTTCTTTAAGAGTTTATAAAGGTTATGTATTTTTTAGGGTTTTCTAAGGTTTAGGGCTTTTTGTATTTTGTAAGTTTATAGTTAATGAATTTTTAGGATTTGGTATTTAGAGATTACGGTTTTCTAGGTGTATGAAATGATTTCAAAGTTTAATTTAGTGTTTATAGGATTTAGTGTTTCTTAAGGTTAATGGTTTAGGATTTCTTAGGGTTTTAGATTTAGGATTTAGGGTTTTGGATTAGGGTTAGAACTTAGGGGAAGGAGTAAATGTATTAGATTAGATTTTAGAGTTTAGGGCTTAGATGTTCTTTAGGTTTAGAGTATTTAAGTGTTTTACCTAGGTTTTAAGGGTTTGGGACTTTGGGTTTAGGATTTAGGGCTCAGGTCCTTTTTTATATGTTTTGGGGTTTAGCATTTACCATTTAAGGCTTTACAGTGTTTAGATTTTAGAAGTTTTTGTGTTTAGTTCTTTTGGGTTTACTAAGGTTTTTAATGGTTAAGTGTTTCGTAGTGTTGAGGTGCTAGTTCTTTTGTTTTTTTAGAAATCGGGTTTATGGATTTTTAGGATTTAGGGTTTCAAGCTTAGTGTTTTGTATGTGTTTTAAAGGGATAATGCACAACTACCCCCTGAACCTATGCCCGAAATCTCAGAGACACACTTATACTATACTAAGGTGCAATTACTCCCCTGACATTATTTTATTAATAATTTTGTACCCTTTTTTGGCCTACGGGCACTATCTTGTGGGCCTAAAGATGATTGACTTTTTGTTTCAAGCTAGTTCCACATAGGACGAAAAGGAGTAGAAAATTACATAAAAAATAAGTTCAAGGGGGTAATAGGACCTTAGTATAGTATAAGTGTGTCTCTGCGATTTCGGGCATAAGTTGAGGGGCTACTTGTGCATTTTCCCTGTTTTGAATGGTTATAAGGGTTCATATTAGGTTTTATAGTATTTAGTATGGCTTATGATATTGGGTTTAGAATTAAGGGTTCTCGATGGGTTTATAATGGATTTAGGACTTCTTTAAATGTTAACAGAATTTAGAGTTTCGTAAGATGTAAGGATTAGGCGTTTTTATAATGTCGTGTTTTTGGGTAGGGTGTTTTTAGGTTTAGGCTATTAGGTTATTGTTTTAGAGTTAATAACTTTGGTTTATAAAGTTATGGTTTTTAGGATTTTACATGTTTAGGGTCTAGGTCTTAGTGTGTTTTCGTTTTATTTAGGGTTTCACATATATGATATATGACTTTATAGGGTTTTGAGCTTAGTGTTTTTAGGTTGTATAAATTTCAGGTATTTTAGGTTTTCTTAAAGGTTAAGTGTTTCTTTTTTTTTTTGTGTGTTCATTAGGTTTAGGGTTTCACAATATTTTAGGATTAGAATTTAAATCTTAGATTTTTGTAGGGGTTTTAAATGATTTTTAGGATAATTTTTACGCCTTTTAGGATTTAGGGCCCCTTAAGGTTCAGAGTTTTGGATTTCTTTTGTTTTAAATTTTTAGATTTAGGCTTTTAGGTTAGGGCTCGTAGTTTTATTAACTTTGGGGCTTCAGGTGACGGGTTCTCTTAGTTTTAAGGCTTTAAGTCTTTTGGGTTTTAGGGTAAAGTTTTTGGGAAATTTTAAGTATAGTGTTTAAGTGTTAGGTTTTCTTTGTTTTTTTCGTGTTAAGCATATATTATTTAAGGTGTTAGGTTTATCATTTAGGTTTTAAGTTAGGTTTTTGGTTACGGGCTTTGAGTTATTTTTAGGTTATGTTTTTTTTCATGGTTGAATGTTTCATGTTTTTGTTTTTGGGGGGATATAACTAACATATACGATTGAGGGCATTATAGGTTTTATAGTTTAGAGCTTTTATTTTATATTAAGGGGTGTTAGAGATTTTCGAATTTTTAAGGTTTGTTGATAATTAAGTGTTTCTTCGGGTTTTTTATTGTTTAGGGCTTAGGATTTTTTGTGTATTTTTAAGATTTTGGGTTTACGACATTTAGGATATAGAATTTCATGCTTAGGGTTTTATAAAGTCTTTAAATTTGTTTTATGGTTTGTAGGATATAAGGTTGCTTAAAATTTAGAATTTAGGATTTCGTAAGGTTTTAGGTTTATGATTTGGGTAGTTTAGGTTTTTTCCAAAGTTTCGAATTTTAGGTTTAAGTGTTTTATTTAGGTTATTAGGGTTTAGGGCTTTGGGATTGTTGGTTAAGGTCTTCTAGGATTTCATAGGTTTAGGTTTTAAGTCTTAAATTTTTATTTTGTGTTTATAGGGTTTAATATATACGATTTAGGATTTAGATTTTGGAGTTTTTTAGGTTAAGTTGTTTTGGGATTTTCTATGGTTTTTAGTGGCTAAGTGTTTCTTAGGGTTGTCACGACCCAAAACGAGCCGCGAGTGGCACCCACACTTATCTTACTAGGTGAGCGAACCAACAATCTAAACCATAACGTTTACCAGTATATAAATTTTGAATAGTAAATAAAATGCGGAAGATCCAAAACTCATTAACGAAATCAATTAAATAAACTTCTAAAGTATAATACTCATTATCCCCAAAATCTGGAAGTCATCACATCAAGAACATCTATCCTCAAGTACTAAGTCTAAGAGTATTAAGAACTAAAATAAGTAGAAAGATGGTCCATGTCCGAACTTCAAAGACATCAAGACGTGAAGAAGAGAATCCAGCCTGAGCTAGGAATAATAGCTCACCCTGAAATCTGACGTGCTGAAGACTGGCTAGGGTTGAGGACGAGTCGAAGTCAATGGTGCACTTGCTGCACTGCACAAAACAACAAGAAGGAAATAAAAGTAGGGGTCAGTACAAGGAACACGTACTGAGTAGGTATCATCGGCCAACTCAAAATAGAAAGCAATATATACTGAATAATAATATAAAATCAACCACAATACTTAACCGGTGACAATCAACAAGTACAAGAACCATTCGCAACAACACCAAGCACACCTATGAGGACTCAAGCCTCCACACCATACTCATTTAGGAAATAGGTTCTTCGAAGTTGAGTATATTAACATAATTCAAGGTTACTTCTCTTTATTCTTATCGTGTCGGAACGTGACACTCCGATCCCCTAATGCTACGTGTTGGAACGTGACACTCCGATCCCCTAATACTACGTGTCGGAACGTGACACTCCGATCCATTATTACTATCGTGTCGGAACCTGACACTCCGATCCATTTATTACTACCGTGTCGGAACGTGACACTCCGATTCATTTATCTCATTATTTCAGTTCATCAAGCTTTCTTTATGTCAAGCGTCATCTTAATAGAGAGGATTTAAGATTTAAGATTCAACAGTCTCATCATTCTAGCCACCACAATTATACGATCACAACATACAAACACACAATCAAGTATATAGAAGAATTTATAATACCACCCAATACATATCAATCGCTATTTAGAGTTTATCTATCACATAGAAATAAACCATAACCTACCTCCACCGAAGAATCGTGATCGATCAAGCTATCTCCCCAATGCCTTTTGCTTTCCTCTTCGTTCTCTCTTTCTCGCTCGTACTCCCTCTCTGCTTCTTTTTATTTTTCTTCTCCAGATTCTTTTTCTTTTACCCTAATTATCATATAATTCATTATGATAAAAGTAACCCATTATTTATTTTAAAGTTATCTCCTTTAACCCCCCAAGTAAATAAATTATTAAACTTACCCCACTAATTTCATAAAATTTGTCATTAATAGTCCAAAACACCCCTTTAAAACTTTTAGCAGAAATCCGACCCAGTTAGGTTTACGCAACTTCTGACGGCCCGTCGTATCTGCGACGGCCCGTCCTGCAGGTCCATCACAAAGTTCAGAGAGTCAAATTCAGTAAAGAGGTTTGTAACGGTCCGTCGTGTCTACGACGGTCCGTGCTGCAGTTCCGTCGCGAAGTTCAGAGAGTCGATCTCAGTACCCAGATTTCAGAGTTGAACTGTTTTGGAACGAAGACCCTCGACGGTCCGTCGTGACCATGACGGTCCGTCGCGTGATCCGTCGACCCAGTCAGTTTTTAACAAAATAATTTTACTGCTCAAACCTACTAAACAGATTGTTACATTTACGACTTAGGATTTTCTTTTTTTTTTTTTGGAAATAAGGTTTATGGATTTTTAGGATATAAGGTTACAAGCTTAGGGTATTGTAGGTATTTTAAATGGTTTTAGGGTTCATTTTAGGTTTCACATGATTTAGTAAGATTTAGGATGTTTGATTTAGAGATTAGGGTTTTCGATGGGTTTACAATAGGTATAAGGTTTATTTCAGTGTCCACGAAACTTAGGGTTTGTTAAGATTTAATAATTAGTGTTTCTTAGAACTAGGGTTTTATGTTATGGTGTTTTTAGGTTTAGGGTATTGGGTTATGGTTTCTAGGGTTAAGGGTTTTGCTATTATAAGATTAAGGTTTTTTGGTTTCTATAGGCTTATAGATTTAAAAGCATGTTCTTCTTGAAGCAGAATTGGAGATTGTTCTTCATAAGGTTAATAGGGAATTGTTGAGGCATATGGGAGGGCTTGTGCCGCTTGAGTAGTTGATGATGAAGCATATTTATTAGCAACCTTCAATGGATTCTTGAAATGTTTGACTTATGGCATAATTGCATATTCATAAAAAAAAAAAGAAGAGGTGAATCAAATATGAAGGAATATGATGAAATGAAACAGTAATAACCAAGTACGTTGCAGAGATGATCTAGTTGAATGCATAGATCGGAATACTGATAAACATACCACTAAATCAAATAAAATACACACAGTAAAATTTATACGATGCAAATGTTTGTCCATAAATCATATCATGAAAATAAAATAGAAACTTATAAGAATTTGAGTTTAAAATAAAAACTAACCTTATGTTGATCGATAATTTGAAGTACATCTCTCCCAAAAAAACAATCTGGGAATTTATAGCTCTGAAAGGGATGTTTTTCACAAGGAAAAGGGGAGATCAAGGGAAAGTGGAAACATGGGGCAGAAGGTGGGAATAAAGTGGTATTTATGATTTACTAGTTTAAAATGGAGGGAAATAAAAAATAGTACAAAAGTTTTCTTACTTTTCCTATGTTTAAATTTTTACTGTTACTATTATTTAGACGGAAAAGAGTCCTGAAATACCCTACAAATTAAGGGAATGGAATAAAAATACCCTACTTCCACCTTTCGGATGAAAAGTACCCTTCCATCCACATATATGGACCTATATTGTAACATCTCGAATTTTAAAATAACTAAGAAGAAGCTAATAACTTGAATAGTCATTTTTGGAAATAATGAAAATTTTAAAATTGTTTTAAGTTAGGAAAA
This sequence comes from Solanum pennellii, assembly GCF_001406875.1. Classification (NCBI taxonomy): domain Eukaryota; kingdom Viridiplantae; phylum Streptophyta; class Magnoliopsida; order Solanales; family Solanaceae; genus Solanum; species Solanum pennellii. Next base: position 23,025,464 of record NC_028638.1, read on the forward strand.
GTGAGTGTTTGGTAGACTTCAAAAGGACATAACTCCTAGATCAGGATATGTTAGGTGTATTTCTAGATCTTGTTGGAAAGCGCTTGGAATGATTTTTTCCAATCCCTTGGGTTTGCGTGATTCCGAGTTCATATAAGTAAGTTATGACCTTTCGAAGTTGTGATGTTTGAATAAGGAAAGTCTAATCCGAAAATTGCAAGGATAATTTATTCATTTCTTTACCCTATTGTTCTAATTCGTGTTTAAGCGTTTAATTTGGCTAAAGTCAAATTTTAGTCAGTTTTAGACAAGTGAATTTCCCCCTAAGGCTCGGAGAAAAGATAAATGAGAAGATGAAGCAAGGATGTATAAGACTAGTTCAAGATTTGTTAAGGATTCTCTGAGATTTACTTGTGCATTTCATTGGGGCCGATTCTTCCACTGAACCTTGATAGATGCAATCACCTTTGATCTCAACTTGCGGACTTCTCTATCTAGAATAGCAACCGGCTCCTCCTCATAAGTCAAATTCTCATCAAGAAGAATTGAATCCCAACGAATAATGTAGTTTCCATCCCCATGGTACTTTTTCAGCATAGACACATGAAATACCGGGTGCACTCCTGAGAGTCCTGGAGGCAATGCCAATTCATAAGCCACCTCCCCCACGCGCTTTAAAACTTCAAATGGCCCAATATACCTCGGACTAAGTTTACCTCGCTTACCAAACCGCATCACCCTTTCATGGGTGAAACCTTTAGCAAGACTTGTTCACCGTCCATAAAATTCAAGTCCCTAACCTTTCGATCTGCATATTCCTTCTGCCTGCTCTGAGCTGCTAGAAGCTTGTCCTGAATGAATTTTACCTTATCTAACGATTCCCTCAAAAGATCGGTACCCCAAGGTCTTACCTCAAATGCATCAAACCAACCAATGGGAGACCTACATCTCCTCCCATACAGTGCTTCAAATGGGGCCATATCAATGCTTGAGTGATAGCTATTGTTTTATGAAAACTCTGCTAAGGGTAAGAATTTATCCTAATGACCAGCAAATTCTATCACAGATGCACGAAGCATATCCTCTCACACCTGAATCGTTCGCTCAGACTGACCATCGGTCTGAGGGTGAAATGCAGTACTAAG
>NC_028638.1:23027768-23030131 GCF_001406875.1 Solanum pennellii
TTTCCCTTAATCTTGTCAAGAAAAGAAGATCTTGCCTCCACACAGGCCAAAAATCCTCCTTTCTGTAGTACTTCCAGTCTCATGAGGTCATTAGACAAGGTCTGAACCTCTCTAGCCAATGGGCGTCTAGAAACCTGTAAGTGGGTTAAACTACCCATGCTCCCTGCTTTTCTACTTAAAGCATCTGCCACAACATTAGCTTTTCCTTGGTTATACAATATAGTAATATCATAGTCCTTCAATAGTTCCATCCACCTTCTCTGCCTCAAATTCAAATCTTTCTAAGTAAAGACATACTGCAAACTACGATGATCTGTATAAACTTCACACTTGACCCCATATAGATAATGTCTCCATTGCTTTAACGCAAATACAACTACAGCCAACTCCAAATCATGGGTCGGTTAGATACGTTCATGCACTTTTAATTGCCTCGAAGCATAAGCAATTACATTTCTCTCCTGCATTAGCACTGCACCCAAACCAGAATAAGATGCATCACAATAGACAATGAAATTCTTACCTTCCACTGGCAAGGTAAGAATTGGTGCAGTAGTTAACAAAGTCTTGAGTTTCAGAAAACTTTTTTCACATTCATCCGACCATACAAAGGGAACATTCTTCTTAGTCAAATTTGTTAGCTGCGAAGCAATAGAAGAAAATCCCTTGACAAATCGACGGTAGTAGCTAGCTAACCCAACAAAGCTCCTTACCTCTGTAACATTAGTGGGTCTTACCCAACTCTTCACTGCTTCAATCTTAGAAGGATCCACCATCACTCCATCCTTAGAAACCACGTGCCCCAAGAAGGACACTGAATCTAGCCAAAACTCACACTTTGAGAATTTGGCATAAATCCTTTTCTCCCTTAAAAACTCCAATACAATTTTCAAATGCTCCTCATGTTCCTTCCTGCTCTTTGAGTATATAAGTATATCATCAATAAATACGATAACAAAGAGATCTAGATATGGCTTAAAAATCCCGTTCATCAGGCTCATGAAGGCAGCAGGGGCATTCGTAAGCCCAAATGACATTACTAAGAATTCATAATGCCCATACCTGGTTCGAAAAGCAGTCTTTGGCACATCTGCTGCCCGTATTTTCAATTGATGATAACCGGATCTCAGATCAATTTTAGAGAAGACACAAGCACCTTGTAACTGATCGAACAAATCATCAATGCGAGGAATAGGGTACTTGTTCTTAATATTTACCTTATTCAGCTGCCTGTAGTCTATGCACATCCGAAGACTTCCATCCATCTTTTTAACAAATAAAACAGGAGCACCCCAAGGGGATGCACTTGGTCTAATAAAACCTTTACCTAACAACTCCTGAAGTTGGGCCTTTAACTCCTTTAACTCAGCTGGAGCCATTCTATGGGGGGGATGGAAATGGGGCGAGTACCCGGCTCCAGATCAATACAAAAATCAATATCCCTATCCGGTGGCCTACCTGGAAGGTCTGCAGGAAACACATCCAGAAACTCACAGACTATCGAAACATACTCAATCGAAGGTACTTTGGAAGTATCATCCCTGAGATGTGCCAAGAAGGCTAAACAACCTTTACTAACCATCCTCTTAGCGCGAAGAAAAGAGATAATACGGACTGGGGTGGAAATGTAGTCACCCTCCCACACTAGCGGATCTGTCCCAGGCTTGGCCAATGTCACAGTTTTAGCATTACAATCTAAGATTGCAAAATTTGGGGAAAGCCAAGTCATACCCAGAATTACATCAAAATCAACCATTTCTAGGATAATCAAATCTACATAGGTATTGCTCCCTACAAAAGTCACAAGGCAAGACCTATACACCTTCTCAACTATCACAGACTCACCCACAGGAGTAGAGACACTAATAGGCATGTCAAGCAAATCGCAATGTAAATCAAGACCAGTAGAAAATGAGGAAGATACATATGAAAATGTAGATCCAGGATCAAATAATACAGAAACCATGCAATCACAGACCAAAAGATTACCTGTGATAACAGCATCAGATGTCTCTGCTTCAGACCTCCCGGGGAAAGCATAACAATGGGCCCTATCACCTGTCTGTCCATTGCCCCTATCATGTTGCGCCGCAGCAGTTCCAGCTTGCCCGCCACCCCGACTGATTGGGTGACCACCATTACCTTGGCCACCACGTCCTCCAGAATGGCGGCCTCTCCCATGACCACCTCTACCTCTAACTATTGGGGGTCTGTAACTCTGTTTTGGACAATACTTCCTAATATGTCCAGTCTCTCCACATCCATAACAATTCCTGGAGTCAAGCATAGGTCTTTGTGAAAGTGACGAAGTCTGGGGATAACCTCCAAACTCAGAAAAAGGCTGACTGGGCTGCGAGGGACCC
>NC_028638.1:23031689-23031951 GCF_001406875.1 Solanum pennellii
AGAAAATCATAGGCATCTTCAGATTCAGCACCCTTGAATACTGGAGGTTTTAACTTTATGAATTTAGTGAAAAGTTCATACTGATCACTTGTCATTATGGACCCTGTAGTCAATCGAGGAAACGTGCCTACTTCCAATGAGGCATCCATGCGGGGAGCCACAACGGCTACATGTTGTACCCCATGAACCTGAGGTGTTGGTGCAGAAAACACTGGAGGTGTCAGGCCCTGATCAGATAACCCGCTAAGATAGGTAAGAACCT
>NC_028638.1:23032820-23085801 GCF_001406875.1 Solanum pennellii
CCCCTACCGTTCCTCAAGACTCTACTAGACTCGTTCTTGTGTGATTAGACCAACGAACCTAAAGCTCTCATACCAAGTTTGTCACGACCCAAAACGAGTCGCGAGTGGCACCCACACTTATCTTACTAGGTGAGCGAACCAACAATCTAAACCCCAACGTTTACCAGTATATAAATTTTGAATAGTAAATAAAATGCGGAAGATCCAAAACTCATTAACGAAATCAATTAAATAAACTTCTATAGTATAATACTCATTATCCCCAAAATCTGGAAGTCATCACATCAAGAACATCTATCCTCAAGTACTAAGTCTAAGTGTATTAAGAACTAAAATAAGTAGAATGATGGTCCATGTCCGAACTTCAAAGACATCAAGACGTGAAGAAGAGAATCCAGCCCGAGCTAGGAATAATAGCTCACCCTGAAATCTGACGTGCTGAAGTCTGGCTAGAGTTGAGGACGAGTCGAAGTCAATGTGCACTTGCTGCACTCCACAAAACAACAAGAAGGAAATAAAACTAGGGGTCAGTACAAGGAACACGTACTGAGTAGGTATCATCGGCCAACTCAAAATAGAAAGCAATATATACTGAATAATAATATGAAATCAACCAAAATACTTAACCGGTGACAATCAACAAGTACAAGAACCATTTTCAACAACACCAAGCACACCTATGAGGACTCAAGCCTCCACACCATACTCATTTAGGAAATAGGTTCTTCGAAGTTGAGTATATTAACATAATTCAAGGTTACTTCTCTTTATTCTTATCGTGTCGGAACGTGACACTCCGATCCCCTAATGCTACGTGTTGGAACGTGAAACTCCGATCCCCTAATACTACGTGTCGGAACGTGACACTCCGATCCATTATTACTATCGTGTTGGAACGTGACACTCCGATCCATTTATTACTACCGTGTCAGAACGTGACACTCCGATCCATTTATCTCATTATTTCAGTTCATCAAGCTTTCTTTATGTCAAGCGTCATCTTAATAGAGAGGATTTAAGATTTAAGATTCAACAGTCTCATCATTCTAGCCACCACAATTATACGATCACAACATACAAACACACAATCAAGTATATAGAAGACTTTACAATACAACCCAATACATATCAATCGCTATTTAGAGTTTATCTATCACATAGAAATAAACCATAACCTACCTCCACCGAAGAATCGTGATCGAGCAAGCTATCTCCCCAATGCCTTTTGCTTTCCTCTTCGTTCTCTCTTTCTCGCTCGTTCTCCCTCTCTGCTTATTTTTATTTTTCTTCTCCACATTCTTTTTCTTTTACCATAATTATCATATAATTCATTATGATAAAAGTAACCCATTATTTATTTTAAAGTTATCTCCTTTAACCCCCCAAGTAAATAAATTATTAAACTTACCCCACTGATTTCATAATGTTTGTCATTAATAGTCCAAAACACCCCTTTAAAACTTTTAGCAGAAATCCGACCCAGTTAGGTTTACGCAACTTGTGACGGCCCGTCGTATCTGCGACGGCCCGTCCTGCAGGTCCGTCACAAAGTTCAGAGAGTCAAATTCAGTAAAGAGGTTTGTAATGGTCCGTCGTGTCTACGACGGTCCGTGCTGCAGTTCCGTCGCGAAGTTCAGAGAGTCGATCTCAGTACCCAGATTTCAGAGATGAACTGTTTTGGAACGAAGACCCTCGACGGTCCGTCGTGACCATGACGGTCCGTCGCGTGATCCGTCGACCCAGTCAGTTTTTATCAAAATAATTTTACTGCTCAAACCTACTAAACAGGTTGTTACATTTACAACTTAGGATTTTCTTTTTTTTTGGAAATAAGGTTTATGGAGTTTTAGGATATAAGGTTACAAGCTTAGGGTATTGTAGGTATTTTAAATGGTTTTAGGGTTCATTTTGGGTTTCACATGATTTAGTAAGATTTAGGATGTTTGATTTAGAGATTAGGGTTTTCGATGGGTTTACAATGGGTGTAAGGTTTATTTCAGTGTCCACGAAACTTAGGGTTTGTTAAGGTTTAGGAATTAGTGTTTCTTAGAATTTAGGGTTTTATGTTATGGTGTTTTTAGGTTTAGGGTATTGGGTTACGGTTTCTAGGGTTAAGGGTTTTGCTATTATAAGATTAAGGTTTTTTAGTTTCTATAGGCTTATAGATTTAAAAACATGTTCTTCTTGCAGCAGAATTGGAGATTGTTCTTCATAAGGTTACTAGGGAATTGTTGAGGCATATGGGAGGGATTGTGCCGCTTGAGTAGTTGATGATGAAGCATATTTATTAGCAACCTTCAATGGATTCTTGAAACGTTTGACTTATGGCATAATTACATATTCATAAAAAAAAAAAGAGAGGTGAATCAAATATGAAGGAATATGATGAGATGAAACAGTAATAACCAAGTAGGTTGCAGAGATGATCTACTTGAATGCATAGATCGGAATACTGATAAACATACCACTAAATCAAATAAAATACACACAATCAAATTTATACGATGCAAATGTTTGTCCAACAATCATATCATGAAAATAATATAGAAACTTATAAGAATTTGAGTTTAAAATAAAAACTAACCTTATGTTGATCGATAATTTGAAGTACATCTCTCCCAAAAAAACAATCTGGGAATTTATAGCTCTGAAAGGGATGTTTTTCACCAAGAAAAGGGGAGAACAAGGGAAAGTGGAAACATGGGGCAGAAGGTGGGAATAAAGTGGTATTTATGATTTACTAGTTTAAAATGGAGGGAAATATAAAATAGTACAAAAGTTTTCTTACTTTTCCTATGTTTAAAATTTTACAGTTACTATTATTAAGATGGAAAAGAGTCCTGAAATACCCTACAAATTAAGGGAATGGAATAAAAATACCCTACTTCCACCTTTCGGATGAAAAGTACCCTTCCATCCACATATATGGACCTATATTGTAACATCTCAAATTTTAAAATAACTAAGAAGAAGCTAATAACTTGAATAGTCATTTTTGGAAATAATGAAAATTTTAAAATTGTTTTAAGTTAGGAAAGGTGAGTGTTTGGTAGACTTCTAAAGGACATAACTCCTAGATCAGGATAAGTTAGGTGTATTTCTAGATCTTGTTGGAAAGCGCTTGGAATGGTTTTTCCCAATCCCTTGGGTTTGCGTGATTCCGAGTTCATATAAGTAAGTTATGACCTTTCGAACTTGTGATGTTTGAATAAGGAAAGTCTAATCCGAAAATTGCAAGGATAATTTAGTCATTTCTTTACCCTATTATTCTAATTCGTTTTTAAGCGTTTAATTTGGCTAAAGTCAAATTTTAGTCAGTTCTAGACAAGTGAATTTCCCCCTAAGGCTCGGAGAAAAGATAAATGAGAAGATGAAGCAAGGATGTATAAGACTAGTTCAAGATTTGTTAAAGATTCTCTGAGATTTACTTGTGCATTTCATTGGGGGTGATCCCTACAAGGTATGTAAGATAACATAGCCTTAGGTTCATTCACCAATGTATTAATCATGATTTATTTAAGAAAATTTATGTTCTTGAAAGCTTAGAAGTTGAGTTCTTAATTGGTTTGCTTGAGTTCCTTTAAAATATTTTTCTGATGAATTCGTTGAGGAGTTGTTTAATCCTAATGTGTGATTTTAGGTTTGATTCTGAGTAAAATCCTCTATACTTTTAACATTTAATCGATTCTACGATTTTGGAAAACACCCTATAGAGTTTAGAGGGTTTAGAGTTGTAAAACGAAGAATAAATTTCATCGGCTGAGATTTAGAAGTGCCTTCGGGTCGTGTAGTTATTCCCCAATTTAAGGAATTTCTGTTTCGCGTACGGAGTTGAAACGGAGCATTCTGCCTCAAAAGATGTTTTTTGAACCAAACTTTAAAACATTATAAAATTATTCCTAAACAACATGAGATCATTCCAATCACAATTCATACTCCTTAAATCTATAATTCCATTCAAAGGCCAACTTAAAAGTCAAGTATAGAGTAGTTAAGATCAAAGTTAAAAGAAGTCAAGAGTCAAGTTAACATATAATCATAAAATTTTCGAAAAGTCTTTTGTAAAAAATTTTACGTTTTTAGTACTTAAATTTTGAATTTAATAAAGAGTAAATTTGAAATTCATTTCCTCAAAACTATATGGGGATTAAGTATTTCGAGAGATATTTAAAATGTTTTCACATTCAAATAAGAATAGAACCTAAGATTTCAAAAGAGCCTTTGAATAGTTTTCATAAAGAGAGTATTGGCTTTCTAAATAAGCAAGAGAGGAAACTTCGATTTCCAAGATATCCTTTGAGATATGTCTTTCAGCGCTAATCTCAAATCAAAGTAGAACTATATTTTTGAACATAAAACTTTATTATCATATTTTTAGAGCAGTAATCAAAACCAATATGGGGGAGTTTTCAGAGAACTCATACCCCCCCCCCCCATAACCCATGTAGTCGCCATGGTAATAAAGAATCATACAATTTAGATGATTCCTTTAGTTCTTTTTAGCATAGGCTAGTGGATCAACTTAGTAATCCAACTCCTATACCCTCGTCAAGGTATATGATGCTTTGGCAGCGTGAGGAAAATTGATGTATTATCACAATAACTCTTATGTGATCGTTGTCAGTTAGAGAAACTCCCACAACAATATTTGGTATTTTTATATATATCAGAAATATTTGTATGTTCATGTACAACATAGTTTATACTGTATTTTTGCATACATAAAGAGTTATTATTATATTTGTATATACACAAAGTTGACAACATGTGCTAAACATGTTTTCTTTACATTGCAAGTATTTTAAACTTATTTATATAGAAAGGAGTTCAGTTATGTTGAGTTGAGTTGAGTAGGTAAGTTCTTCTAATTCCTGTCAAGCTTATATTGTTTTTAGCATTCAAACTGACATACTTGTATATTAAAATGTAATGAAGTCGGGTGATATGCATCATATTATGATGCAACCATATGTAACTATAATTTGACATCCACCGCATCATTGATCCATTGAGCAGTTAAGAGTTAGTTAGTGAGTCTCCTTGCATTCTGGAGGATCAATTTTCATTGTTTTTTTATTAGGATGTTGTGGGGTTTGTCCTAACATCCATCTAAGTTGTTTTTAGAGGCTTCATAGTTTGATAATTATAGTTCTTTGGTCTTATTAATTTCAGTTGTATTGTTTAAGACTTAAGTTATCATTTTGGCTAAGATATTATTTCTTTAGGTTATAACATGAACTTATCTTTGTTGAGTTAAGTCTTCCACTGAGTAACTAAACAAGGCCAAGGTTTCACTTAGGATTGTAATGGTTCTCAAGTGCCAGCAACATCCAAAGTGTAGGCTCGGGAAATGACAAACTTGTTATCAGATAATATATTTCAATAGTCCTACAGAGTCTATAATATCTTGTTTGTAGAGTCTTTGTTATCGATGTAAATCCCACCACATCTATATTTAGGAGGCTACAATACATAGGATATTTCTCAATTCTTTCATAATCATTTCATGCGTTAGAGTTTAGCTCTAAAAAGTTTCTCGCTAATTCGTGCATGGTCTTGGTTAAGATAATCATGCCTCCACGAAGAGCTGTTAGAGGTCTTCTTTCTAGGTGTAATGTCGAGGAGCAAGAATTACCTAATGATACTCAAGTGCAACCTTTAGGAGAAGTCACTAATCTTCAGTTCAGGGAAGCAATAAGCATGCTTAGTCAAGTTGTTTGCAACAATGACTTGCAACAAGGAGGATCTAAATACGAAGTTGCTGACACTTTGAGTTTTCATGAGTTTTTAGGGATGTATCCTCCAAGATTCACTAGTTAAATCACTACTGAGGATCTGGAGAACTTTATTGATGAGTTGAAGAATTTATTTAATTGGATGCATTTGTTGATATTGGAAAAGTTTAACTAGATTTATATCATATGAAGAATATTGCTAGGACTTCGTTTGATCAGTGGATAGGGAGTAGAGTTGATGGTGCACCACCTCCGAGTAGGTCCTGCTTTTAAGAGTCTTTCTTATGGAATTACTTTCCTCGATAATTAAAAGAGGACATGTTACGTGAGCTCCTCACACTTTAGGAGTATTCTCTAATTTTTCATGAATATAGGTTGAAATTTCACCCAACTATCTTGTTATACTTGGGAGATGGTTGCAGACATGAGGAGTGGAATACGCTTGTTTGTTGTTGGCTTATCTCATGTGTCGAGTAAGAAATGTAGTAGAGTTGTGATGCTGATAGGCGACATGGATATTTATTGGTTGATGGATTATGTATAGAAGGTTGAGGAAGATAAGATGAGAGATAGGGAGGAATTTGGAAATAGGAAAGCTAAAATAGGATATGAGTCCGAGCAACAAAAGGTAATGTGCATTGTTCATCCTTAATGCCAAAGCAAAAGGGACCTACTCCATCATCTACTAGTGCATCTAGAATCAGACACAAAGGCAAGTATAATGGTCAGACTTCGCAAAACTTCATAGCTAAACCAGAAACGTCTCAAGGTAGCATGGAACCATGGGGTAGTAAGCCTCTTGCATGCACCATGTATGGTAAGAACCACACAGCTACTTATAGTGAGGGTTCCACTTGTTGTTCTAGTGTGCTAAGAATGAACATTTTGTGCGAGAGTGTCAAAAGAAGAGGCAAGAAAATTGTAATGGGGGCCATACAACCCAGTCAGCTTCAGTTGCTCCAGAAGACGGGGATGCACCTATAGGGCTTTTTCTAGTACTGGCGGAGGAACAAACAACTTGTATTCTATGAATAGTCTCAAAAAGCAAGAGGATTCACCAGATGTTGTTACGGGTATGATTCAAGTGTTTGAATTTAATGTTTATGCTTTGCTAGATATAGGAGCGAGTTTGTCTTTTTCAAATCCATATGTTTCTATGAATTTCGATGTTATTCCTGAGAAGCTTAGGGAACCATTCAGTGTTTCTACATATGTTGTTGAGTCTATTCTAGTAGAGACAATCTATCTTGTTTGTCTAATATTGTTCATTCACAATAGTACAATGGTTGATTTAATTGAGTTATACATGGTAGATTTTGATTTCGTTCTTTATATGGAATCACTTCATGCCTATATGCCTCAATTGATGTATAACTCGAGTTGTAGAGTTTCTGTTTCTAAATGAGCCAATCGTAGAGTGGAAAAGTACATTAGTAGTGCCTAAGGGTTTTTCATTTTGTACCTTTATTGCATGGAAGTTAGTTTCTAAGGGGTGTGTCTATCACTTAGTCTGAGATTATGACTCAAGTGTTGAGATACCTCCTATTCAGTCAGTTTCAGTGGTAACAATGTTTCTAGAACACTTTCCAGATGATCTTCCTAAAGATCCTCATTAGAGAGAGATAAACATCGGTATAGATATTCTTGTATATAATTTTCATATATATATATATATATATATATATATATATATATATATTCCTCCATATCAAATGCCCCCAGGAGAGACGAAAGAGCTTAAAGAGTTATTGAAGGATCTCCAGGAAAAAGTTTAGTTTGACCAAGTATCTGATCATCGGTTGCTCTGATCTTATTAGTGAAAAAGAATGATTATTCTTTAAGATGTGTATTTATTATAGCCAGTTCAGAAAGGTTACAATTCAAGAATAAGTATCCTTTTCGAAAGATTGATGATCTTCTCAATAATCTCTAGGGGGACACCAATTTTTGGAAAATAGATCTTTGATCTGGCTATCATAAGTTATGAGTAAGGGATGTGATATTCTAAAGACAACTTTCAGAAGCTTTTATGGTCATTAGGAATGCTTTGTCAATTCCATTAGGTTTACTAATGCACCAGTTGCATTAATGGACCTTATGAATACAGTATTCAAACCTTACTTGGATATGTTTGTTATCGTCTTCATTGATGACATTCTAATCTATTTAAAGAATAAGGAAGATCATGTTAGCCATCATAGAGTAGTTCTTCAGATTTTTAAAGATAGAAAGTTTTATGTCAAGTTCTCTAAGTATGGGTTTTTGCTTGAGTCCGTGGCATTTATAGGCCACATTGTGTCTATAGAGGGAATAAAGTTTATACTCACAAAATTAAGGCAGTATATAATTGGTCTAGACCTAGATCTGTGACTAATATAAGGAACTTCTTGTGCTTAGTTGGCTATTATAGAAGGCTTCTAGAGGAGTTTTCGTCTGTTTCGCCTCCTATACAAAGTTGGCTCAGAAAAGAATGAAGTTTCAATGTTGTGAGGCTTACTAGAAAAGCAATCTAGAATTGAAGAAGATGATGGCTACTGCCCCACCTTTGGCCTTACCAGTACGTACTCAAAGTAGTGTGGTGTGTTATGATGCATTTATAGTGGACTTAGATTGTATATTAATGCAGAATAACAAAGTTTTAACTTATGAATATAGAGAGTTGTGCTTTACTCAAAAATAATAAAAATAAATGAAAAATGACTAAGGTTAAAAATTCATTATAACTTATGATTTAAGAGAAAACGAACTTCCAGAATAACACAGTTGCCACTTAATTGTTTTAGTAAAAATTTAGAAAAGAACACAAGTTTTCAAAATGCTCTAAAAAGATAAAAATAAATTTGGATATTTAAGGTTTCGAAGTTCAATATACATTCCTAGAATTTGTTTATCCCTTAATGCCCGATAACTCGAGTTTGATCGGTGATTTGACTAAAATGTCTTTTCCAATGACTTTTCCAAATTTTAGATAAGGAAAAGAAATTCATTTTTTACTCACTTATTACTATCATTTTTTAAACAAATTATTTTTAGGGGAATAAACTAAAAAAGGATCATTTTGACGGGAATAACTTAGACATTGACAAGATCAAAGATAAGAGAGAGTTAAGTGATAAAAAAAATAGGCATGTATTTAAATTGAGTATAAGAAAATAAGAAATGAATTGTCTTGGGAATTTTATCAAGTAAAACCAAAATCACATAACTTGTCAGTTAATTAATGTATAACTTACATAAATACCATAGTATAAAACCTAAATTACCTTCTATCCCAATTATTTTTATAATTACATAAATCCAATATTTTTTAGACATTTCAGATACATAATTAAGAATCCGGATACATTATTGTTGATACATTATGTATCAATCTATTGCACTTATTAAGAAAAAAAACTGTAAAATCAATTTAAAATCTCATAGAATCCATTTGTTCCGCTAATTAAGGGGAAAAACTAAAAAATAAATTAAGATTCCACAAATTACGTTATTCCATTCATTTTATTATCAAGAATTCAAAATCCTATAGTGCAATAATCCAAAAAAATTAATATCTTCCTCTTGTTCATCGTTCTCTCTGTTTCATAAAACAAATTTGAAATTTTGAAAAGCGGGATGAGTTATGAAGGATTGTATGGAATTGTTGTTGGACAAACGATTTCTTTTGTAAATCTTCAAGTTCATCGAATATTTTTTCGATTTTGATTCAAGATTATCAAAAATGTTGAGATTCATTGAAGATCCTTTCCATTTTGATTCAAAATTGACGAAAATTTTGAATTTCAAAATTATTCTCCTAGTTCATTGAAGATTCTTTAAATTTTGATTAAAATTATCAAATTTTTTGAGAAGATACATCATGAATATCCTTTCAATTTAATTGATATGTGTTGTATTTTTACTTGGTACACTAAATAAGAAAGTGTTACCCATAAAATTATAGGTTTGAGATCAATACATTATTATTTGGCAATTGTTATGTTACAGATACATTTAGTATAAATTCAAATTTACGTATCATAAGTAAAAAATTAGTGCATGATATATTATTATTTATGTATGTTATTTTGTTTGAGATCATCAAGATCCTTTCGATTGAATTCATAGATATTATATTTTTACTAGATACATTAAATAAGTAAGTGTTGCCCATAAGATTTTAAGTTTGAGATCGATAGATTATTGTTTGGTAATTGTCATTTGAATTTACGTATCATAACTAAAAAAATAGTGTTTGATACATTATTATTTACGTCTGTTATTTTCTTTGAGAAATACAACACTTAAAACTTTCTTTAGGAAATACATTGTACTAATTGTTTCAGATCGATACATTATTGTTTGGTAATTGTTATGTATCAGATACATTTAGTATGAATTTGAATTTACGTATCATAACTAAAATAAGCGCTGATACATTAATCGTTAGGTAAGATACATTACATTTTATACATGATACATTAATCTGATGCGTGAGATACATTAATATGATGCGCTGATACATTTATTTAACGCGCAAAAATGAGGAATTTTGAAAATTTATAAAACAATAGATTTAAAGCTCGAGCATGTGTCCTTCCTCGATTTTTTCGCTAACAAATGTATCACGAATATAATTTGATATTGTGTACGGAAACATATTCTTCTAAATTTGAATAACCGTAGAAGATACATAGCAAAACTTAATACATGATAAAATTATACATTTGGTAAAGACTACTTCTTTTCATTTCATAATGTAGTTTCACCAGCAAAAGAGGATCTCCTAAAACTAATTTTTTGCAGGAAACAATAAGAATACATCATATGTTTTACCTTTCCTTTATGCATATTGTGAAGGTGAAAATGGAGGAGAATCCGATAATTCTTTGGAAAAAATTGTAAAGCGAAAACTTGAGTAGTTTTGAAAAAAATTGTGGAGAGATATTACTAAAAATAGAGAGAATTATATCTGAAAATTAAAAAATGAAGGAAGTAAAGATTGAGGGAGTGAAAATAGGAAGTGAGTAAATATAGGAAGACGTTGAGGGAGTAAAATAAGGAGTAAAAAAAGAAAGAAAAACGTGTATAACTTTATGTATCTGGAACAATGGGTTTGAAAGGAAAAAGAGGGATTTTAGATATATTTTTAAATGATAGGGAATAATAGAAATTATGGAAAATAAAGATGTGTATATAAGTAATTTATCCTTAATTAAATAACAAAATAATAAAGAGGAAAAGGGAGAGGATTTTGAATTTGGACCATCTTGCGCAAGTTCAGCTAAATTGGGCCTTTGGCCCACCTTTCCTGGTATTAAAGTGAACCAAGAAACAATGGGCCTTGCCCACACCTGCTGGATCTTCTATGAAACATAAAACTTGGCTTTTGACCCATTTCCCTCTCACTTAAGCCTGCTGGAGAAATTGTGTAAGTCCTTGGACCTATTTCTCAACTTTAAGCAAATTATACACTCAGTGGAATGATTTTCAACCCGAATTTGTACATTTATTCATGTATATTAATCTTTAGACTTGTGCGCATGTAATTTTTCATATTTCAGCTTGCAATTCCGGCTTTCCACATGTCTATCAATGTGTTCCTTTCTATTTATCACTGCATGAAACAAGTGTATCAACTCCTTTTCCAGCTTTCTGGAATCTGGAAATTCAATTTCCACCCTTGAATTTATTATCTCAACCTGTACGCCTGCTTCATGGTTTGCAATGGGGGCTTACTCGATGGACATAAGGATTGGGCCTTTATGGCTCATTAAGAAAATGCACAAAAAGGAGATATAATCGATCAGGATTCGGGGGAGATTTCACATGAAAAGAACACAAAGAAAATTTAGCATCTACTCACAATGATAAAATAATTTAGATAACCACATGAAATTCGATTGATCTAAACTTGACTTTAAGTGGAATTCCATTAACAATAACAAATAAAGGCAATGGAAGGTAATGCAAGCTTTAAAATTAATAAACTCAAGTTCTCGATACGGAAAGAAAGAAACAGTGAAACATTTGAGGAACGACCACTGCCAGACTAAAAAGTTTCAACAACCAACTGGCTAAAAATCCAGGGCATACCACTATGAAGCAAAACAGTGCAGTTTAATGGACAAATTCTTTTTAGATATCTATTTTTAGAAAAAAGAAGGTTGCAAGTATAGAAATACCAATACACAAAAATAACAATAAAAAATTGGAAAGAAGCATGAACTAGAAGCATAGCAAAAATTAGGATGAAACACCACCCCACATTTATAAACTTGAACTACAAGCGGTAAGCATTTTTTACTAAAAGTTTTACAAAACGGAGACACAGACATGATTCAAACATGATCTGCTAGACATTAGGAATGTCGTAGGGTTCGATAATGGATATAACCAACTGCTATAGCCCATCAGACAATAGGTAAGACAATATAAAACATCATATTCAACGTTTTTTCAGATTTTTCCTGATTTAAAAAGGAAAACAGATAACATTAATAGTAACAAAGTGAATGAACCCTGACTTTTAGGATGACAAAAAACAAGATATTACGAATTCAAACATCAAAAAACATAAACGAGAAACAAATTCGCAATAGAGAAACATCAACTATAAAAAGGCAAAAAGGAAAACTTTGAATCAACACTAAGATAAAGCACTGAGACCACTTGAAGATAGAAATAACATCAAGGCACATAAAAAATCTAAATAGAAACTCCATAGAAATTAACATCATACTGGAACGAAAAACATGAAGGGAGTATTGCAAGGGAAAAAGTATTACCTTATTCTGGGCAGTAACGGAACCAAGAGATGGCATTCACCACATATCTTCAACAAACGGCTAGGGAGAAAAATCCCAACCTAAACTTCCAAGTTTTTATCGATTGGAGCCTACTTCTATGTATTTCAAACGATTTATTAACACGGTATATTGATAGATTTCATAGGATCATGGAGCTAAGCTCCATTGTTACAGATCTCTGCAACTCTAATGGAAATAACAATTGAAAGATAGAAGAATCTAGAGAAAGAAGAAAGAAAGAATATTATTGATTGTTCACTGAATACAATTCTCAGTTCCTATTTATAGGAATCATATTATGCTGTATAGTCACACTTTAGGAGCTGTAATTAGTTGTAACTCATTACAAGTAGCCTAACTACTTTTCTGACTCCTTACAGACTAAGACTAACAGACTTAATTACTACAATTTCTTATTGGACTATGTAATTCCATACTCCCCCTCAAACTGGAATCTCTATAGACATTAAAGACTCCAAGCTTGTCTAACAGTCCATGATGTTGAGTAGTTCCCAGTCTTTTGGTGAGAAGATATGCTAACTGTTCCTTTGTGTTGATATACTCTGTCTGTAACATTCGACTTTTGATTTTTTTCCCTCACAAAATGGCAGTCAAACTCAATGTGCTTGGTTCTTTCATGACAAATAGGATTTGGTCCAATTTGAATTGCAGTCTTACTATCACAGTGTAATTTTACAGCGATTATCACATCCACATTAAGTTCTTTTAGCACTCCAAGTAGCCATGATATTTCTTATACTTCAGCTGCAATGCTCCTATATTAAGCTTCAGCTGAACTTCTACTAACTGTATGTTGCTTCTTAAATTTCCAAGAAATCAGTGAATTCCCTAGCTTGATTACATACCCTGTTACTGACCTTCTTGTGTTTGGGCATGATGTTCAGTCTGAGTCACATAATGCCTCCATTTGATTGCTATCTTCATTGCTAAGTAGTACACTTTGTCCTGTACATCCTTTAATATATCTAACCAATCTTAATGCAGCTTCCCAGTGAGACACCTTAGGTCTTTGCATGAACTGAGATAAAATTTGTACTGCAAAACATAAATCTGGCCTAGTAGTTGTAAAGTATAACAACCTACCAATTAATCTATGATATGCATTAACATTTGAGTAGAAAAGATCATCTGTATTGGCAATGGCTTCATAATATTCAACAGTAGTCAGCTTGACACCTGATCTAGTGGTGTGCTTACTGGTTTTGAACCTCCAAGACCACAGCCTGAAATCCACTCTAGTGCATACTTTCTTTGGTTGAGAATAATACCATTTTTTGACCTTAGTATTTCAATACCATGAAAATACTTTAGATCACCAAGGTCTTTCATTTTGAAGTTACTATGTAATGTGGCCTTTAGATCCTGAATTAGAGCGCTGCTATTTCCAGTTATAAGAAGATCATCTACATAGATCAACACTGTTGCATATCACTTCCAACTCTCTTTGTGAATAGAGAATGATCATAAGAACTTTGAGAGTAACCAGCAATAACTAGGGCCTTAGTTAGCTTAAGGTTCAATTGCCTAGAAGCTTTCTTCAAGCCACATAAAGACTTCAATAGTTTACAGACTTTGTTCTACCCCTGCCTCTGAAATCCCTGAGGCAAGTCCATGTACACTTCTTCAGTGAGATCACCCTGAAGGAAAGCATTATGGACATCCATTTGAAAAAGAGGCCAACGATGGGATGCTGCAACACTAATCACAGTTCACACAGTAACCATCTTAGCCACTGGGAGAAAGTTTCATGATAGTCCAATCCTTCTTGTTGGTTATAGCCTTTTGAAACCAACCTAGATTTGTACCTCTCCACCTCACCATTTGCCTTAAGTTTAACTTTATAAACCCATTTTGAACCAATAGGATGTTTACCAGATGGCAAATCCACTATTAACCAGGTATTGCTTTGCTCTAAGGAAGCTACTTTAGACTGCATTGCATCCACCCATTGTTGGTGTTTGGAAGCTTCCTTGAAGCAGGTACGTTGCACTATAACTGAGAATGCCTTGATAAAGCTATGATAGGATTGTGTCAAAAGTTCATAGAACAAATTATTAGCAATAGGATATAAACAAGTCATATTGGATTTAGTTGAAACTAAGTAGTCCTTATGCCAATGAGGAGGCTTAGAAGCTTTGGCAGTCCTTCTAGATGGTGCAAGATCATCCTCACTTGTGACATCAGTATGTTGTGGCTCCAACATATTATTCTCAAAATATGGAGCATGACGCTCAACTTCTAATTATATAGGATTGTCTAGTGTCGCTTCAACTGTTGAATACACAGGACTAACATGTTCTTCAACAAAATATACAAAACTTTGAGATATATTAACATCTGCATGATCAAACATGTCCATTTGTATGGGAACATTATGATCTGTGAATGATGATACTTCTCCTGTGATATAATCCTTCAAAGGAAATGAAGTCTCCATGAAGGTAACCTCCCTGCTTACAAATATGACATGAGTCTCCAAATCCATGACTTTGTATCCTTTTTGTGTTTCTAAGTACCCAATGAAGACTGATCTTTTTGCCCTTGGAGATAATTTATCTCTCCTTGGCAAAACTGATACAAAACACTGACATCCAAACACCCTCAGATGTTCTAGATTAGGTGCTCGTTTATATAGAAGTTCATATGGTGACTTCCCTTGTAGAACAGTTGTAGGCATTCTATTATTCAGATAAGATATTGTTTTAACACAATTTCCCCAAAATCTGATAGGCATTTCACTATGAAACATCAGTGCTCTGGCTACATTTAATATGTGTCTAAGCTTTCTTTCAACAACACTGTTTTTTTTTAGGAGTATAAGCACAAGAACTCTGATGAACTATTCCAAGAGAATAAAACAAAACATTACATTTAGAGTTAAAGAGATCAGTGCCATTATCAGTTCTCACAACCTGTACTTTAACACCAAACAGTGTATTAACCATGAACATTAAGCCTTTCAATAATGTGCACATCTAATTTGTGTTGAATTAGACAAAGCCAAGTGAATCAACTGAAATCATTAACAATTGTCACAAAGTACTTCTGTTATCATGTGTGGGAACCTTGTAAGGTCCCCAGAGATCAATATGAACAAGATGGCAAACATGAGTTGATTTAGAAATACTTGTAGTAAAACTCAATCTACTTTGTTTTGCTACTAGACATATCTGACAGCAATTGTGTGGTGATGTTGAGGTGCTTCCTAAGATAAGGTATTTGTTCCATGACCTTGATAGATGGATTCCCAAGTCCGAAGTGCCACAAGTGAGTCAAAATTGCATCCGTTATTGATATTGCTCTATTAGCACGTTGTAGTAAGTATAGACCATAAACCTCTTTACCAATACCAATCACCTTGCCACTGTAAAGTTCCTGCAGTACACAAAAGTGAAGAAAGAAACTCACACTACAAGATAATTCTTCGGTGAGTTTTGCCACAGATAGTAAATTGAACTTAAAATCAGGTACATGAAGTACATCCTTCACTGTTTGATTTCCAAATATGACTGAATTGCCTGTATGATTCACTTGAGCTCTGCTTCCTGTTAGCAACTGAACTGTACTAGAGAGTTCATTCCTTGTTCTTTTAAACTCATACATGAGCTCCTCGCATGATGAGTATCTCCTGAATCAATTATCCAGTAATATGCAGAGGTTTTAGTTTGTAAAGAAACATTACCTATCAAGTTAGCCTTGCAGTCACTTGGTTCTTTGTTATGTAATAGATTCTTTATTTGATTGTATTCTTCCTTTGTGAATTCAAAATCCTGCTTCTGTTTATCCACTAAAGCATTGTTAGCATATGGCTTGAAATTACCAGTGTTGTTGTAAGCATTACTGCTATAAGATCCAGGTGACTTAAAACCTGCACTGTTGTTCTGGTATGATCCACTAGAATCTGATTGCTTCCTCTTGCTCTTGAAGTCAGAAGGATAACCTACCAGCCTATAACATTTTTCTGTTACATGATTTTTGAAACCACAGATCTCACATCCAGTATTGCCATTGCCTGGTAACACCTTTTTCCCTTTGAATCCTTGTCCTTGTCCCCTTCCTGCCATCATGGTAAGTGGCTCTTTGTTTGAATCCACTACACCTAATAGTCTTTGATTTTCCTCTTGAATTACAATTGCATACGCTTGGTTAATGCTAGGTACTTCACTTTTCAGCAACAAATCACTTCTCACATGACTGAAAGACTCATTTAACCCCATAAGAAACATCATCAATCTTTTTAGATGTAGATGTTCAACATAAGGCTTAGCATCATCACATTTACATGAGGGTGAGGGTATCAATACATCAAACTCCTCCCATAAATCCCTCAATTTATAATTGTAATTTGTTACAAAATTTGTACCTTGCTTTAATGTGGCCACTTCTGTCTAGAGTTGATAGATCCTAGTGAGATTAGACTTGTTGAATCTCTCCTTGAAATCTTCCCAAACTCGTTTTGCATTAGATGCATATATTATTGTCGTCAACATATTGCTTGTTATTGTGCTACTAATCCATGAAAGAACCACTGTATTTCATCTTTCCCATTGAACTGCTAATTCGTCCTTGTACATGCTCTTCAAGTATGTTCCATCTATGAAGCCTATCTTGTTCTTCACCAACAGTCCTAATCTCATTGATCTCCAAAGACCATAATTCTCAGGTCCTGTGAGATTTCTTGTGATCAATGCTACACCAGGCGTGTCTGAAGGCTGCAGATGAAGTGGATGATTATGTCCAAGTGTTGCTACAGTAAGTTCTGCCATGGCTGCGATCTGAACTTCAAAATCACTTTGCGGAAAGAAAAAATTGAAATTAATCTAGTCATAGTCGCGCCTGCTCTTATACCATAATAGATTTCATAGAATCATGGAACCCAACTCCATTGTTACAGATCTCTGCAAATCTAATGGAAATAACAATTGAAAGATAGAAGAATCTAGAGGAAGAAGAAAGAAAGAATATTATTGATTGTTCACTGAATACAATTTTAAGTTCCTATTTATAGGAAACATATTATGATGTGTAGTCACACTTTAGGAGCTGTAATTAGTTGTAACTAACTACAAGTAGCCTAACTACTTTTCTGACTAAGACTAACAGACTTATCTACTACAATTATTTATTGGACTATGTAATTCCAAAATATATAAATAGATATTTTATTGTATTTTTCTTTTTTAAACCTTCCTTATTCCACCCCAATAATTAAGATAAAAAGAGGTTAAAATAAAAGGAGATTTGGGCTGAATTTGGCGGAAACCAGATTGAATTTTGAATTTTGAAATTAGAATTGCTCTCTTGATAATGTTTGAGAGCTGGACTAGGACCAATTCAAACAGTAAATTGAAAGAAGTCGTCTAATTGTGAGAGAAAGGCGAACAAGGATAGGAGATCACTACACCTCGCCTTGGTTCGAGTATATTCTATATTCATAGGATAATGAGAAAGGGAGAGAGCACGCGCTATTGCTGGGTCGGGTTTGCGTTGCTAGAATACAATGTTCTTCGCTCAAAGACGAAGAAAATTTAGTGGGGTCTAGGTCGGTTTTGTTGATTGTTGGAAAATAGACCTAGTGAGGTTAAATTGGGCATCTTTTGTGGCTAAACGTATGTTGTAATGGGTCTGGGTGGGACTTTGGAGAGTTGAAGTAGGGATGCTGATGGCTTACTTAAAAGTCCCAACACTTGGTCTTGATGGGTTTAAGATATTGATGAAAAATTGTAATTAAATAATGACGAAATTCGAATAAAACTTGAACAAAATGAATCAACATAAAGTAATTAATGAGCCTTTTAATCTTAACGAAGTAAAATAATGAACTAATTAATTTGAAATATATAAATATTATATAACTAAACTAATTAACCAAATAATTATTTAAAACAAAATATTTTTAGACGATTTCTGAATAATCACAAAATATACAAATTATATACACAACTATATAAGACATATATTTTATCTAAAAAGTATAAAAAGTTATTAAAACTAGTTCAAATAACTTGAAAACTATTTTATTAATATTTTAAATTTTCGAAATTCTATAAAACTAATTTTTTAAATCTTCTTATATTCAAGAAGATCAAAATGATTAATTTTTATTGTGGAGGTTCCAGATTAGGGTGTCAACAAGTTTAATGATCATGAGAAAAATTATCCAACCCAGGATTCAGTGTTGGCTTATGTAGTTTTCTCTTTGAAGATATGACGTCATTACTTGTATGGTGTTAATGTTGAAGTATTCCGTAATCACAAGAGCCTACAAGATATGTTCACTCAGAATGAGCTTAATCTTTGTCAAAGAAGGTTGTAAGAATTACTCAAGGATTACGACATGCATATTCTTTATCACCCATGTAAGGCTAATCTTATTGTGGATGGATTGAGCATGTTGTCAATGGGTAGTACCACCGATGTTGAGGAAGAAAAGAGAGTGTTAGCAAAAGATGTGCATAGACTTGCATGATTGGGAGTCCGACTAATGGATTCCACAGAAGGAGGAATAGTGATGATGAAAGGGGCATAGTCTTCATTAGTGAAAAAAGTAAAATGAAAGAAATACCAAGATCCCATTTTTCTTGAATTGAAGCCAAATGTTCATAAGAAAAAAGTAAAGGTTGTTAAACAAATGGGAGATAGTGTGTTGAGATATCAATGCAGATTGTGTGTACCAATGGTGGATAGACTCCAATACAGAATCATGGAGGAAGCTCATAGCTCTAGATATTCCTTTAATTTAGGTTCCACAAAAATGTGTCGTTCTTTCGTATAAGTGTACTCGCTGAATGGTATGAAGAAGAGATTTGAAGAATTTATCGTCAAGTGTCGAAATTGCATGCAAGTTATGAGTGACAATGTCATTTTTCGCATTTGCTTGTTGGGTGTTTACCTAATGTTATACCTTTATCCAGTAAGAGTAATCTCATTCTAGGACGAATGTTCCCAAGGGGGAGATACTGTAACTTCTCAAAATTTGAAATATCTAAGAAGAAGCGAAGAACCGAAATTAGTTATTTTTGGAAATAATGAAAATTAGGAAAATTGTTTATGTTAGAAAAAATGAGTTTTTGGTCAACTTCAAACGTCAAAAAATACAAGATCATGATTATGTATGCATATTTTCATATATGTTTTAAAAGAGCTAGGAACGATCTTTCCAAATGCCTTAAAGTTTGCACGATTCCGAGTTTGTATGAGTGAGTTATACCATTTGGAATTTGTGTTGGTTGAATAAGGAAGTCTAATCCGGAAATTGAAAGGGTAATTTAGCTTTTCCTTACCTAACTAATCTAATTCATTTGTAAAGGTTTCATTGGGGTAATGTCAGATTTGGGTTATTTTTAGAAAAGTTAATTGGATGATAGGGCTTGGAGAAAAGAGAAAGGAGAAGAGAAAGCAAGAACGGGAAAGATTCACCGATGTTTACTTGTGGATTTTTCGGGGGTGATCCGTACATGGTATGTGAGATCACATAACGTTCGTTAATTCTCCCACATATCAATCATGATTTATTTCAGCTAATTTAAGTTCTTGAAAGTTTAGAATTGAGTTCTTGATGGGTTTGTTGAAGTTCCATAAATATCTTGTTATGATGAATTCGTTTAGAAGCAGTTTGATCCTAATGTGTGATTTTAGGTTCAATTTTTAGTAGAATCCGATGTAAATTGATTTAAAAGATCGTAAGTGTTCGGGGTCAGAACCCATGGAGTTTAAGGGGTTATGAGATGTAAAATGAAGAAGTAATTTCGCCGATCGAGATTTAGAAGTGCCTCTACTTGGTGCAGGTAGACCCCAGTTTTTGGAATTTCAGTTTCGTGTCATGGCTCTAACCCAGAGCGTTCTGCCTGAAAAGCCATTTTTTCGAAATAAAATTTTAAAAACCTCTCCACGTCTCGAACCAACCCTCTGATTTTGATTTTTGGTCTTTTCGGACATTTACCTATCCAAAATCATTCCTATACAACATGAGATCTTTCCAATCACAAATCACAATACTTAAATAATTTAATTCTAGGACAAGTTACGATTCAAGTCAAAAGTAGTTAATATCAAAGTCAAAGAAATCAAGAGTCAATTTAAGAGATGTTCATAAAATTTACCAAAAGTCTTTTGCAAACATTTTAACTTTGTTTTAAGACTTAAGTTTTGAGTGCAATAAAGTGTAAAATTGAAGTTCATTTCTTCAGAAGTATATGGGGATTAAGGATTCTCAAATAGATTTAAAATGTTTTAACATTTTAAAAAGAATGGAAACATAGATTTTCAAAGAGCATTCGAGCTAGTTTTAAGAAAAGAGGAACCACTTTGTAAATGAAGCAAGAGAGGTAACTTTGATTTTCAGAATAACCTTTTGAACTATGTTTTTTAGAACTATTCTCAAATCACAGTTGAAGTAAGTTTGTAAACTAAAGAGACAGTATCATATTTTGCGAGTAGTATTTATCATCAACATGGGGAAGCATCTATAGAACCTACAGACCCCATAAAACATGCAACCACCATGGGTAGAAATTGGTCATATTTTTTAGATGATTCCTTTAGTGATTTTTAGCATATACTAGTGGATCCACTTAGTATTTTAGGTCCTATACCGTCAGCAAGGTATAGGATGCTCTGGCATTGTGATCGAAATTGATGTATAATCACAACTCTCTCATGATAGTTATCGGTTAGAGAAATACCCACGGTAGTATTCTGTATTTTTATATACATCATAAATATTCATATATTCATGTACAATAGAGTTCATATTGTATCTTTGCATTCATAAAGAGTTATTATTGTATTTAAAAATACACAGACTTGAAAACACTTTTTCAACAGTTTCATTATATTATACTTGTTTTAATTTTCTTTTATTGAAATGAGTTCAGTTATGTTGAGTTTAATTGAGTTGAGTTGAGTAAGGTAAGTTCTTGATATTCCTTTTACACCTAAGTTGTATTTAGCATTCTAACTCGCATACTCGTACATTTAATGTACTAATATCTGTTATCCTGCATTCTATTATGATACAAACAGAGGTAACTAAGATGGGCATCCACAACATAGTTGATCCAGTAAGTAGTTGAGAGTCAGTTGGTGAGCCTATTTGCATTATAAATGATCCATTTTTATAGCTCTCTAGTTTTAGTTTATCAGGATGTTGTAGGATTTATCCCAACATCAATCTCAATTGTTTTTATTTCTTTAGTCTTATTCATTTAAGTTGTATCGTTTACGACTTGAATTGCCATTTCGGCTAAGATATTACTATTTTTACTTATTACATGAACTTATCTTTGATGAGTTAACTCTTCTGCTAAGTAAGTAATCTATGCCAAGGGTTCTCTAGAGGAACAATGGTTGTCGAGTTCCGGCCACATCCAAGGTGTAGGCTCGGGGAATGACATTTATTGTCCTTTCACTTGACAGAATTTATAAAAGTAATAGTTACTAATTTCATTATTGATGTGGCGGCCTTTAATTGGCGGAAATTTTTATTAACAAAAGATAGCCTCCATTGTTAAAGATGCTTCCTCAACTTCGTACTCTTCAAGCCAAACTTCTTCTTAGTGGAGAAAATTCAAAAATTTATACCCTGCATACAATTTACCTTTCAATCATATTATACACCCAATTAAATAAAATAGGAAAATAGTCTAATAATATTTTATCATTCAACTATAATGAAAATTCGTAAGAGTGCTTCATTAAAGTTCCATTAATTGGAATGTTATGACCCGATACGAGGCCCCGGATATGACATGGCGTACTTGATCCCGAAGGAGTCTTATACGAACCTCATAGCACATTCATCACATAGAAAAGAGAAATGTATGGAATTAAAAAATTTTACTTAAAAGCTTACTAATCAAAACATGCTAAACGTTGAAAACATTGCGACAGAAATCTATTTATTTCACAAGGCCATCTTAATAGAATCTTTGAAAAAATAACATAAGTAGGGTCACAACTCTTTAAACTTGAAAAGTCTAGAAAGAATTCAATGCGAACAAATCGAACAAAACATAAATCTTCTAAACATGTTCCCAAATGATGAGGACATACCACTCGAACTATTAAGTCTAAATCCAAATCTTCACTAGGACTAGAAAGTCACTTGCCGGGACCTACATTTGTAAACATAGGAAAATATGGAGTTTAGTACACAAAATGTACTAAGTCTAATAACCATGCAAAAAAATTCTAAAATGGACATTTTTGGTTTGGAGACCATGCATGATATACCAATTTCAAGGTATTTCACCAACATAAGAAAAAAGAGGCATAACATACATGTATTACCAACAACCAAGTCATAATCATCACATTAACACCAAAGGTGAACTTACAATTCTCCTCATGCTCCTTCAATGTAAGGACACAATACGAGAACACATACATCAAGCAAGGCATCTCAATAATCTCAGGGTACCTATCAATAATATCCCTAAGGCCCACTTAAGTAAGATATGAAGTAGCATGCCATAGAACCTATTCAAACCACACCAAAGTGTTCTTCTAGACCACCATCGATAAGACTCATTACCTTTCAACATAACATGCTAAGAAACTTCTACCACTAACTCAAGTGAAACGTGTTTCATATCATTCAGTCAACTACGACATACATTATATTATTGAAGACATGCAACATTTCATATAGATATGTGATAAATACATCATACCATAGAGACATAAAGGTAACTTGATTCATTTGTTCATTTACAACCCATTCATTCATTAGGAAGTAGAGATTCTCACTATAGACCTCCTTAAGCGTACTCATGTAAATGCATGGATAGCATCCCATACTACTACCTACGCGTCATAGAACTTCTCTAGAAACAACTATGGGTACCTCAAACGATGGGAATAAGATTTTAACTGACATCGATTATGAGAGCTAAATCATAGAATCCGCTGTCATATAACCCCACGCCGTAGGAAGGTGATAAACTTACCTAAGGTCTATTGGTGATTAGCCTAATGGATCCACTAGATATCCTCTAAGGGCATATAGTTATTGGACGCCTCAAGTAACTGATGAGCATCCATCGTAAGGGATTGCTACAAGATATCATGCCTCAATTGTTGTATCGGAATCCATCCCACACAATGATCTTTTGGTGGTTAGGCTTCTTCCTATAGGATAATTCATGTCATAAGTTCATTAAGAAATAGATATTTTTACTAGATAATTACCCCTCAAATAATGTATGGACATCAATCTCATTCCATTATGCATATGTCTTTTGGGCATAGATATTGTTACTAGACAATCCCTTTTTAACTAACCTATAGGCATCAACCTACAAGGATTTCTACTAGATACCCCACCTTAACTAACATATGGGTATACATACTCTCCCATCATGAGGATAGGTCATAGATTCAAACATGAGAATAATCTTTCATATATGAATCCTTTAACATGCTTTAGTAAAGAGTTGAAAATATCCTTTCAAATCAACACATCATAACATTCATGATCATAAAGCTTCATACATGTTTCCATGAAAAGGAAACCTAAGTCTACTAATTCAATATGCATACACATGGAAGAAACCTTCCACATGCAAACATTTTCTCTCATAAGTGCTTAAGTGAGAATGTCCATTAAATACTAGCATTATTCTAGGTATAATCGAATTACTTGCATTTAGATCATACACAACATACCTCATATCATATACATGCATTCATCTTTCATATCATTCTCATTCATATACTCTTCATGCTACAACATACTAACAATCATTCATATTTACACATGCATAATCATATTACTTCCATAAACTTAATCAATCTAACTTATCACATGTTTGAACAATCCACAAACACACTTTTTAGGGTAATATTAAGACCTTAGGAAAAACATGGGTTCTTTGCGATATTTCTTCATAAAACTACCATTCCACATCAATATAATCACATTACTTCATAATAAATCCATTTAAAATTGTTGAAGTTTTAACCAATGTTTAAGAGTGAAATATCTAGATTTTTAAGTTTCACAAGATTTAAAAAAAATACTTTGATAGGAATCTAGATAAACAGTCATCATACCTTAATCTTGAAGGATCTACAAGAATATGTGAGCGAATCCCTAGAAATCATAAACCCTAGCCAAGCTCTCCTATTCTTCTTCCTTGAGTCTTGAGAGAGAAAGTTAGCAAGAAGAGTTTTGAGTTTCTTTTGATTCTATTTGGAGGTGCTTAGAATGAACGGCATTAGGTCATAAGGATGTTACGTAGTTTCTAGGAAAAGAATGGAATAGTGTAGGGTCAATTTTTGAAAGACTACTTAGAGAACACAACTGAAAACTTTAAAACATACATTCCCCACGCTGCAGACGTCATTTGACAGACCTTTGCTCGACAAGATCACTTTTAGACTCACCCAATGGCCCTTGGTTCTACCCATTTGAACAACAATCTATAAAAGTAGACACTGCCTCACTGTTTCGAGCTTAACGTTTTACCCCAAGATCGGAATCGAGAAAACATGGTGGCATTTGAAAGAGGACTTAAAGACCTTTGATTTTATAGATAATGACCACCTAATTCAGTTGGAGATAACAAACATCATTTTTTGATGTTTACTTTACAAGTTATAACTTAAGATTCAGCCTTTGCCTGCTTTAATTCGCCCTTTGGACACTTGGGCACGCCAAGTGCAATAGGCGATTCGCCAAAGACACACATGGTTCACCCAATTCTCCAGTTGTCTCACTAAGTACGAAATCCACTAGGCAGAGTGGGGGGTCATTGGGCGACCAAAGAGACCCACCACCAAAGGCCCACAAAGAACAAAATTCCATTCACCATAGGCTTCTTCCTTGATCAAAGAAGTCCCAAAACAGTCCAGTAATATAGTTAAACTCACACTAACTCACACGTCAAGGATCTAGTTTATCTTATCATTATCCGAGTCATTACATTATCTCCCACTTGAGAACATTCATCCTCGAATGAAACTTTAAACACATAAAGGGAAAACGACTCGAGACTAGCAGACCATCAATAATTCGATATACATATAATGCATAAATTATAGGAGGAAACCGCAAATCCACATCAATAATCTTAGTGCACACAAGAAGGTTGGAACTACATCTACGAACTCTTTATGCACAATAACATCAAATCTCTCATTTCACAGGCGGAAGTTTCTTCTCCAAATCTCATCATGCTCATCATAACATCATGAAGCACAATAGGCAATTTTTCTCATAAAAATACATCACGCAACTTGTTGACACCCAATTTTGACCCTTCCCAATAGAAAATTAATTAACGAGTTTCTTAATTTTGAATGATTTTGAAATAGTTAGCTTTTACAAACTTCAAAATGTTTTTAGTTATTTTGAATTAATCTTACTACTTTTTATACCTTTTCGATAATTAATATATATGTGTTGCGTAACTATGTATACGATTAGTATATTTCGTGATTATTCAAAAACCGTCTTAGAAAAAAAGATTCTATTTTTTTGAGATACTTTACTATTTAGTTTAGCTATATAATAGTTCACATTTTGTTTGTTTTTTCAATAGTTAAGTCGATTACTTTATTTCGTTAAAATTGATAAATTCATTAATTGACTTACATTAAGTCATCTTATTTATTTATTTCTGTCAAATTCAACAAGAAATTCGATTTGGCTATTTTTCTAATTTTTAGACAGATTTGGGCCTTTCTTTCTAATTTTTTCCGTAGTCCATTTCTCCAAATTTAATTCTTCACCAATTTCTTAATCCAGGCCCACACCCTCTTTCACAATCCATCTCACTCTTTAAATTGAACCGGCCCGCACCTATACCCAACCCAACTCCTATTCCTAAAAGAGAAACCCAATTTGTGAATGTCACAGACGCAACAATTCCAAACTCCTTCCTTGTTCGCGTCGTCTTTCTCCTCAACGACCGAACCCAGAAATTTAAGTAACTCAAAAAAAAATGAAATCCAATCACGCGTGTTCGCCCTTCTCCCTCTCTCCAATCGCGTGTGTTCGTTTCCTTTTCCCTGCTTGCCCTTACGTACAAACCTCCAGGGAAAGCAACTGCAACAGAGGGCCTACAATTTTTCTTTTCATCCCTGTAAAATCGCAGCATCAAGAGCATCACGTGTTTGTCCTTAGGGTATTGAGATCAAGACACGTCGCACAACAAGGACGTTGGAATCGAATCCGAGCCGTCAGTCCCCTGCCTCATCTTGATTTTTTGGGATAGGGATGAAATTTTGTGCAAAAACAGCATGTCCTCCCCCATCCTTGGTAGGATTTGAATTTTAGATTGGAGGGGAATCTCGATTTTGGCCCAAGCTTTTCTGAAAATTCCCCCGACCCTTTTTCTATGTAAAACCCTAATAATTTCCTATATATAACCGTTTCCATTTCAGATGCAGCGGGGTTTTTTTTTGGCTTTTCTTTTGGGAGTTGAAAAAGAGAAAAGAAATAGATTGTTGAAGATTTTCCTTGTGACTGGCAGATTTTAGCTTTGTTAGGAGAATACAAAAGAGAGCTTGATCAAGTGCTTTAAACACACACTAAATGCAATTATAAGTGGGGGAGATAAGATTTCAGTTTTAGGGTTAAGTTTCAGCCTGTATTTCCTTCTGTTCGTTTCGTGTTTCGGCAGTGAATGCTGGTCGTCGCTAGTTTGTTTTTGTCCTAGTTCGCTGTTCAAAAGGAGGTAGAATTTCTCTCCGTTCTTACTATTTTCCGTCAATGAGTTGCTTGTCTGATTTCACTTTGAATTTGGGTTCAGCTTGCTTTAATATCGGCTGGGCTGTCCTTTGACGCCACCTCTGCTTGTGTTGTTGTTCGATCTATCATGAAGATGTTCACTGATATAAAAAAAATGAGGCGTACACTTGCTATTGATATATTCTCTTCGTTTTGAAAAAAATGTTATGTTGATGTCCATATGTTAGCGTCTTGATGAAATTTTTCTTAATCGTACTAAGTCGTTTTAGTTTCTGTTGGCATGTTGTCTTATTTTGTCATTTGTTTAGCTTAAATTTTCAGCATTGCTTGACATAAAAAATCTGAAAATTATTATCTACTTATTTTTATAAAAATATTAATAATAATAAAAAAACATTTTGTTATCTAGAAATCCAAGCGCTTTGCTTGCAGATTAATTTGAGGCAGTAATAATGAGTTACTGGAGTTTTGAGCTCGATTCTTCTTGTGACTCTTCATCTTGCAAACTGATTTTCTTTTTTTCTTATCGGAAAGTTGTTATCCCTAATCAAACAAGCTTTTATTTTTAAACTATATGTATTCTAATATAGGAGATATTAGTATTCATGACGACGTGCTACGCTGCATTTTTTTGCTTAGTATGCACTAGGAATGGTCATGACCCCTTTAGTCGTCTTGCTACTTGAGATGGGTTTTTGTTTTGGTCTAATATTGCTTCCCGAGTTGGATCTCATATCTTTACTTAGTTGCGACATAATTCTCCTTTTTTAAGCTTGAACTTAAATGCTAGACCATATCGCTAGTTTCGAATTTAGCTCGTGTTTGTTTGGTAGAATTGTTTAGTCAAATGTCATTATGTTTGTGAATTAGACAAGAGTAGGTAAGTTTACTGTGATATTAATATTATTGCTTTCCCAGAGTATTGGCTAAATGCCAAATATTTTATAACTTAGGTATCATCTTCC
The DNA here is from genome assembly GCF_001406875.1 of Solanum pennellii. Classification (NCBI taxonomy): domain Eukaryota; kingdom Viridiplantae; phylum Streptophyta; class Magnoliopsida; order Solanales; family Solanaceae; genus Solanum; species Solanum pennellii. The sequence goes on from NC_028638.1 coordinate 23,061,025, forward strand.
GGTAAGTAATTTACTAGTTAAATCATGGTAATATAATTTATTCCGCTTAGTTTATAACAATTCTTTTACATGGAACCCGCGACTCTATGAGTAGTGAAAAAATTTCTTTCTGATTATATGTTAGAATGTTTTTTTAAATTTTTTTTATTTTTTTCTTCTTTAAAATTTCATGTAAAATCATGTTTTGGAAGTGGTTCATGTTGGGTTATTTCGGTTTAGATAAAAACATTGTGATTATATTAATTGCCTGAATTTTGATCACATGGTATCTTTATTCAAAGAACACATTTAGTTCATTTGTGTCTTCTTTGTGATTTCAACAAGTGGTTTATGTGTTCACCGATGTCATTTTCCTTTTGCACATTTTTTGTCTTTTTGGATTAGTTACAATTCATCGATAGCTTATTTAATTATAATCTAACCATTACTACTTTTGTCGCATGTAAAATCAGCTCAAGTCCTCGCGCACCCCCTCTTCGCACTCCCAAGGGGGCAATGAAGGCCCTAATATAATCTTGTAAAGTCAGCCAATTAAAAGTTTCGAAGAATAAATTTTGAAAACTGCGAACAGGTCCCGATATTGAAAAATACGTGCAGACCGATGAGTTGGGAGATTTCGGACCAAGAGTCAAAATTTTGTTTTAAATATTGTATCCCGTTATGTAGGACATAAGCCCTCATTTTGTATTATTTTTTACTACAAAGTTAGGACAGGTACAATTGAAGTGGGTCGAAAACCCTAAAAAACATGGATCAAAATACCGGTCCGGGAGGACAGAACCAGATTTGGCTTCAACTCTCCCTCCGTTTCTACCTTTTCTTTACTGCGTATGTGCTTTTTAATTAATAGCCGCTAGTTTAGGGTTAAAGAATTCAAATCCCCGCAAGACACTTTTATGTTTTAACTATCTTAACCAAATTAATTGTCTTTTTGTAGACTTAAAGCAATAATAAATAAATTTGTGAGATTAATAATTCACTTAGATAATAGATTCATATTTCACTTCTTCACAAATTTTAAATAAATTTTCAATTCAAGTTCAATTTAAAATTACTTTTAGTTAAATAAAGTTAGTTGTCGGATAACCGCAAGTAAGAGGATGTCTTAGGTGCTTTCAAAACCTTCCTAAGATGTTAATAGGAATCCCCGAACCCCTTTACAGTTTTCAAAACAATTTTTCTGTTTAAGTCTTTTGAAAACATAGTTTTATTAATTTTTCTTTAAAAAATTAAGTAGTGAGTCTAAAGAAATCAAAAACATAAAAATATTCTTTTCCGAAAGCTTAATAAAATAGAAATGGCGACTCTGCTGGGGATATTGAGGATTCTAACCTTAAAACTAATCTTATTTGGCTACGTGATATAATTGCTTAGTTGTTGTTTTTATCTGATTATTAAAATTGTTGCATTTTTCATGACATATTTCTGCCAAATGGCTAGTAGTTGCATTAGGACAAGGTAAACTATGTGGCTTACCACGACTTCTTTCATACACAAGTCTTCATTGGGAAGTATCAAATGCATATTTGAAATGCGGTCATCCAACGTCATTTGTTAGCTTCACCCCATTGTATGTCCAACTTGGTTAACCACCACTTTGAAACAAAATCTAGACAACCTAAGATAGAGCGAAAACCAAACTTAAGCATTAGCCTAAGACGGCTTAATACCCAAGGTGTATTAAGTTCATTAGTTGAAACCTCCAAAATCATATCCAAGGTCTCCGACCTCACGACATATCATTTTGATTGACATTTGAATGATGTACATGTGGAAACCAATGTGGGGGTCGGTTAACCCAATAAGTTTTTGTTTTGTAGGTATGAATCGGTTTTCCAGATTTGACATGGTCGTAGAAGCACCACCTCTACTCATGATGTGGTATAACGACCTTGACAGGGACCATAGAAGAGCCCTTAACATATATGTGGGTGCCTTAATCGAGTCGATCAACATGAAGGGTTGGCCAAAACTGACCGAAGTCCTCACAGGATACTAGGATAACGAATGAATGGTGTTTCAATTCGGAACTGTGGAAATCACCCCAACTATTGAAGAGATTCGAGACTCCATCGACACAGTGGGTTTAGGGCAAGAGAGAAGAGTGAGAAAGCAAGAAGATATATGCATCCCTAACAAACCTTCTGTAGATAATATCGCAGACTTGCTCGGGTTAGGTAAAGGTTATGTCTACTGGTGTCAAGAGTCTAACATATTATTCAGAGACATCTATGTCGTATTCAGGCACGCAAGCTTTTACGCTAATTATAAGCAAGAGTTCAAGATTTTACCTATAGAGAATGGAACGAAATTTGTCCTTTAGCCTTTGTTGTAGCATTTTTGGGAAAAATGGTCTTCCCACATAGCCCAAGTCTGAGTATCAACACCTGAGTTATAACATTCGTGACCACTTTATTCAAGGGATACGAGAACCAAGGATAGTTGAATACTATCTTATAGCTCCGATCATTCTGTCGGATATGTATCGAGCCTTGGGAAGTGAAAGGAAGTGCATCGCTATTTCTAAGGATGTAATATGCTACTTAAGTGGTGGATTTTAAGTCATCTGTCAAAGGGGATGGGACTCAGAAGTTGCATACTCTCGATAACTAGAACACTCTTAAAGATTTGGATAGCATGTTATTTTTGAAAAATCTGGAGAATCGAAGGACTATGGGAAGATGAGATCAGATTTTTTCCGAACTAAGAGAAGAAGATCTCCAATGGATTCTCGATTGCTTCATCTCGATAGAATTCGTCGTAGAGGGCTGCAGAAAGCCTGTGCTTTGTTTACCAGGAATTCATGGAATCCGTCCTTATGCACCCTTCTGAGTCTTTCGACAGTTTGGGAGAATGCAAACCACACCCCGAGAGGCGTACTATGGAGCCTACTTGTACGATATTGGGGATGAAAGAGTGCACAATGCTTCAGAAATGTCGAGAGAATGGAAAGGGGCCAAGTGGATGGATAAAGACACCATTTCCCCAAACCGATTCAATGCCCGATATAATGACACTTACAAAGCTTGGTTTAAAGATAACATACAAAGTATTTCCTCACCAATCGCGCGTAGTTTTTGCAGTATAGAAGACAAGGAGGACAAAGTTGTAATCGAACTAAGGGAGGTAAAGGGCGAAGCCGAAGAAATGTACGTCAAATTTATTGAGAACCAAGATGCTCTTGAGAAGGCAACTCAAGAAGTGGAAAAGCTAAGACGTGGTTATGATGAATTCAACTCATGGATCAAAGAGAAGATAGAGAGGATGAAATATGAGAGCTGGGAAGAAAAATAAAACCTGGGCGAAGGTTTCTTGCTGATACTACGATTAATGTTTCAGCAATACAAGACTCAGAAAAACAGCGAAGGAGCAGGGCAATCAGGGACATCATAGTGGATTTCTCCCCTGGGCGGGTTTTTCTACATACATCTTGTCGTTTTTAGCTCCTGCATGTGCCTCCCTTTATTGCATTTCTGTACTTTTAAATGGCCCATGTGTTGGTCTGTCCTTTCGTATTTTGCTCTTGTTAACATTAAGTATTATTTTGTGAAATTTGTTTTGATGGGGGGTTGATTATTTGGTTAAAATTCACATGTACTTCATTCAAATGCGCTAGGCCTACCCTTGGCACAAAAGGGTCCCCTATATGTTTAGGACACGATATATTTTATATTAACAGTTTATGTGCTATGTTGTTGTGAATGATGATATCGGAAATCTACTCCCTGTCAGAAATCTCAAGAATGGCAAGTCACTATTACCATAATGTCTGACCAAAATTTTCAAGTCTTAAGTTTCTCAATCAAAAACAAAATCCTATGTGCAAATCATAAAATCTGTACTCTATCGTCTCAGGTAAGGCAAAATCACATCTATGGTAAAGGGTAAGAGTATCAAGAGGGAACTTAAAGGAGAGGAGCTACAGATAAAGATTATACAAATCACGCGAGAAATTCAAGAGGTCAGAGAAAAAGGACTCACGGTCAAAGTTGCCGCATTAGTCTACAAAGTCATGACTGCGGCACTGGATGAGGATTTTGCGTCAAAATGGAAGAAGAAGGAAAGCATTGATGCAGAGAGAGAGGACTTAAGCAAGAAGTTAGATATGCTTCGGCTAAGGATTCAGGAAAGGAAGGTAAGAGAAGCAGAGCTTCATTCAGAAACCACAAATATGCTGGCTAGAAATGCAGCACTTGATGAGGAATTGACGGCGGAGATGTCGGAGTTCACTACCATGAGGGAAAAAATGGCCGAATTGAGGGAGAAGAACAAGGAATTCCACCATAACATGATCGCCAAACTTCAGAAAATGCGCGGGAAATACTCTATCCGCGAGCAAGAGGCTAGTGGTGGTCCATATGATATTCACTCTGGAGTGACTAAGGAAGACCTTGACGAGGAAAGCACCTACAAACCTCCATTTCTGGGCCGCCTAAGAGGAGGAGATAAGTGGATCACTCTCCCAGCTTATGAGTTGACACATGACGTGGGAGTGAAAGTTGTGTCGTGCATCCTTCTATGCGAGCATCTTCAATGGGGACCTCGTGAGGGAGTACCTTCAGTCTTTGGGCATGAAAACTCTTCAGAGGTGTGTGTCTTCCACCTGAACTGGCGAGGGAACACTATAGAAGAATGTGTGCAACTTAAGACAAGAATCTGCTGCCAGATCGACATTAGGAACATCGCACACTTGTTGGACTGGAATATTGTCCTCACATATGATCAGTCATAAACCAGTGAGCACATCCAATTTATTTGTCATTATTTCACGCCGTCCAGAAGACGATGTTGGAAATCTATAATGACTTGGTTCAGAATGTGGTTTTAGCCTCTATCCATGATGATGACAGAGGTTTCGATCCCGTTGGGGACGAGATCTGGAAACTTGTGCTTAACACAATGATACAAATCAAAGTCTCTAAAGGTGCCTCAATTTTTGCTATGACGTAGAAACCCTTGTCAATCTGGGAAAGATGTGAGTCATGTTTATCCCCCGTGGCTGATGCTGCAACAACAAGAAGAACAGCGACTAAGTTGGATTGCATTTATCCTTGAGAGCTTTGTTATTATCTTTTAAATTGTTTTGTAATCATATTGAATGAATGAATGAAAAAACAAAGTATTTCCTTTATCCGAACTACGTAGGGCCTGATTTCTCCTTGTGAGATACGTAGGCAGTCTTTCAAGGCCCGGCTCCTATCCTTTAAAATTTTCACTATCCCCCTTCCTGTCACAAGAAGATACGAAGACTAGATCAACGGACGTCAAAGAACAGCTGCAAGATGACCTTTGCTCAATGTGATCTAACCTTTCTGAGATGCTGTCGAACTAAGAAGCAATCAAACTCCTGCTTGTTAAAAATCTATTTTCGTCCTTACTCATGGGTTGATGATATCCTCAAACAAAGTAACTTGTGTGTTTATCTACTCTTTGTGTGATATTATGCATTTTGAATTCTGGACTCTAATTGACAAATGTGCCTTTGAGTTGTTTCCCCACCTCATGTACTTTTAAACTGGTCTGTATCGATTAAGCTAGGAGATCATCCCTACTTCTGTAGATCCAAAGGTCCCGTAGATTCCTTTCCCATGTAAGATTCAGACAAGGGAAAAGCAGTGATGGGGGACAACAAGGAAGAGATCAGTCTTACTGATGTTGTTGTGGCTCAACCCACTATTGCGGATCAAAATGAACTTATTATGCAACTAATTTAACCGATCGCGGAGATGAGAGCAGAGATGCAAAGGAGACAGGATCTACCTCCACCACATTTTGCTGCTAATGTTGTTGATGGGAGACCTTCTATCGACTTCCCCTCTTCAAACGTGGATCCAAATCAGAATCTGCCGTTTACTCCTGCCGGAAATCCCTCTGTCATCGATTTGACCATCCAAAACCCTCAGTATGCCTCTGCATCCTACCATAATCCACCACCTCCTGAAACAACCATTTTCAAGTACCACCTCATCATCAAAATACCCACTATCAAACTGCTTCACCACCACAAAACCAGAATCAAAGACAAAATCAAAATGCATTCCACCCCAAATCTCCTCTCTACTTCGAAAACCAAAATACTAATCCCAAACCTATCCACAAAACTACCAAACCACCCAGAATTCCGAAAGTCCTTCTGTAGCTCCACCCCTACCTAAAAGAACCACTTTCTAGATCCCCATCCCAACTGAACAAGATTTTCATGGTTTGGAGCTGGACCATTACGAGGAACAGGAAATAGAATGGAGGGCAAAGGAAGAGATGAAAGTTGATATAAAGGAAGAGATCAGTAAAGCCATGAAGGAGTTACAATGCGCCCCCGACATCGCTAGTCTTAACTATGAATATTTGTGCATTAATTCCATTCTGGACCTCCTAGAAGGGTTCAAGATTCCAAAATTTGATACTTTTTGAGGAGTAGGGAATCCCATGGCCCATCTGAGATCCTACTGCGACTATCTTGTCGGAGTTGGTAGGGATAAAGCCTTGCTGATGCGACTCTTTAGCCGAAGTCTATGCGGGGCGGCTCTAGAATGGTTCACCTACCATGAAACAGGCAATGGGCCTGTTGGAATGGCTTGTCCAAGGATTTTATTGATTGGTTTGCTTACAACGTGGAAATCGTTACCGATCGATACTCCTTGGAAAAGATAAAGCAAAAATCCAGTGAAAGCTATAGAGAGTTCGCCTACAGGTGGAGAAAGGAGGCAACTAGGGTAAGACCGCCTATGTGTGAGAAAGAAATAGTGGAAGTGTTTGTACGGGTACAAGATCTCGAATATTATGATAGAATCATGTTGCTTGTTGGAGCAAAATTAGTTGAGATAGTCAAGATTGGTGAGACTATTGAAGATGGTTTGAAAATAGGTAAAATAGCCCGCTTTGCTGCATCTTCCAGATCATCGAGTTTGTTAAAAAAGAAGAGAGAAGATGTTTCAGCAAGCTCTTTGATCTGATCGACTAAGAGGTAGTCTCTCTTCAAGCAGTCGCGCCTAATGTCAACACTAACCCTTTGACGAATCATGGAGGCATAAACATGATAGAGACGGATGATAACTGGTGCGTGACCAAAGTTATAACTCTGATTGTCCATAATGAGTTGGAAAGGGTTGTCGCCTCGCTGAGCGTCAAAGAAAAAAAGGAGTTCGTGATCCTCACACCCACAAAGGATGTTGCCTTGGTGCGATTCCTGATAGGACGAAGTTCGTGATTGAAACCGCTGCTGCTCAGTGTATGATCTGATCTAGGAGGTGTTATACTCCCGAAGAGTTGGCTCGAGGGAAGAAGAAGGATCAAGGAAAGAGGCTAATAAGAGAAGGCAACGCGGAGGAATTCTAGAAAAAGATGCAACCAAAAGACTATTCGATTGTTAAGCATTTGGAGAAAACTCCAGCCCAGATTTCTATGTAGGCCTTGATGATGAGCTCCCAAATGCATAGAGGCTTTGATGGAGGCTCTTGATGAAACATATGTGCCCGTAGGCACAAGCAGCGATACTGTGGCAGCTATGATCAACCAAGTTATTCGAGGGCATCAGAATAGCTTCTGTGACGACGAGTTGCCCTTTGATGGGAGGTCGCACAACAAGGTGTTGCATATCACTGTCATATGCCGAGAAAGGATCATAAAATGTATCCTGATGGATGATGGTTCAGGTCTCAACATTTGCCCACTGTCGAATTTAAGGCAGTTAAGGTTTGACTTTGGGGAAGCTGGAACAAAATTAGGTCAATGTAAGAGCATTTGACGGAGTATAGATAGATACATTGGGAGAGGTTAATCTAGTCATCCAAATGAATCTAGCATAGTTTAGCGCACAGTTTCAAGTCTTGGACATTGACACTAGCTATAACCTTCTTCTAGGAAGGCCTTCATCCATATGGCTGGAGCTGTGCCTTCTACTCTTCACCATATGATGAAGCTCATTTTGAAGGACGAAAAATGAGTTATTCACGGCTAAGAGATTCTCTCTGGTAGGCAGACTCCATTATTGATGAAGTTTTGCGAGGTACCGATTTCTACATGGTGGAGCTGGTAAATGCCCCCGGTGAGGATTTTGCCCTACAGCCTCTTATGCATGTCGTGTACAAGTTGATCACCACTATGATGCTGCAAAATGGGTTCAAACCAGGTTTTGGGTTGGGAAGGAATTCCCAAGGGATTAGTGAGCCTATTCCAGTCCCCGTCAAAGAAGCTAGATATGGTTTGGGGTACATCCTCATAGATGATGATGCAAAAATGAAGAAGAGCGGTGATCAAGCATTGGCTAAGCCAATCCCACATCTGTATCAATCATTTCAAATATAGGAGTACCTCCACGCCGGTTATAATTCCCCAAACTCCTTGGTAGAAGGGCATCATTTATGCATATTTAAATCGGTGTTAGTCAAAAAGTGGTCATAGATCCATCATTTTGCTTAATTGAAGTTTTAAATTTTCCTGTGATGTTTAAAAAGGAAACATTGCCCTTGCCATGGCCAAAGTTTGCACTATTTTCCGATTTAATTAAAAGCCTCCTTGTTGAAAATTTGCTTAATTGTTTATTTGCTATTAATTTCCCTAACTTTGTCAGTTTATAATTTTAGTAATTTTAATTTAAACCTTCTCAATGTCATGTAATGTCACGAGCAAAAAGAACAAAATGAGGCATGTGATGCCGAGGTTGAAGGGTTTGACGAAGATGAAAATGAGGTACTTGAATATGTTGCTGAGGAATTTTGGTAGTTTCAAAATCAGAATAAGCCTAATTTGGAAGAAACCGAAATTGTGAATCTTGGAAACAAGAGTGTGTTCAAGAGGTCCAAATCAGCGTCCACTTGAATGAAGTTCAAAGAAAGGATCTGACTCATTTGCTTACTGAATACATTGATGTGTTCGTCTGGGAAGTCAGCAATATGCTAGGGCTAATTACCAATGGGGTGTCTCACAAGTTTCTAATCAATTCGGGGTTCAGTAAGGTGAAATAGAAGGCACGGAAATTCAACCCTGAGTTGAGTTTAAAGATCAAAGAAGAGATCACCAAACAGATCGAATCTCGATTCGTAGAAATGACGCAATACCGACTTGGTTGGCCAATGTTGTTACGATCGTCAAAAAAGATGGGAAAATCAGAATTTGTGTCAACTACAGGGATCTTAGCAAAGCTATCCCAAAGGATAATTTTCCGTTGCCAAACATTCATATTCTGATCGACAACTGTGCTAAGCATGAAATGCAGTCATTTGTGGATCGTTACGCACGTTATCATCAAATTTTGATGGACGAGGAAGATGTAGAAGACAACTTTTATTATGCCTTGGGGTGTATCTCATTACAGGGTGATGTCGTTCGGTCTTAAAAAATACTGGAGCTACTTAAATGAGGGCTATGACGACCATTATTCATGGCATGATTCATAAGGAGATTGCGATGTACGTAGATGGCGTCATACTCAAGTCCCGTGAGAGTTCAGACCAATTGACGCATCTAAAGAAATTCTTTGATCATTTGTGTCGTCACAACCTGAAGTTAAATACCACTAAGTGTGCTTTTCGAGTGCCAGCCGGAAAATTGTTGGGATTTATAGTCAGCAAAAGGGGTATCGATCTTAACCCTTCCAAGATCAAGGTGATTCAAGAGTTACCTCCTCCAAAGACAAAGAAAAAAGTGATGAGTTTCTTAGGGAGGTTGAACTACATCAGTCGATTCATAGCTCAATCAATTGTGCTATGTGAGCCTATCTTCAAGTTTTTGATAAAAGATGCTTTGACAAAATGGATTGAAGAGTGTGAAATTGCTTTTGATGCTATCAAGAACTATTTGTCCAATCCACCGGTGTTGGTACCTCCTCAATAAGGAAGTCCATTGTTGTTGTATTTGTCCGTCTCTAATAATGCAATTGATTGCGTGTTTGGGCAGAATGATGAAACAGGGAAGAAGGAGCGAGCCATTTATTATATAAACAAGAAGTTCATACCATATGAGTCTGGTTATTCGCTTTTGGAGAGAACGTGTTGTACTTTGACTTGGATTGCTCAGAAGTTGAGGCATTATTTGTCTTCTTATACTTCAAATCTCATCTACAGAATGGATCCGTTGAAGTATATTTCCAGAAAGTGATGCTGACCGAAAAGTTGGCCAAATGGCAGATGCTTTTAAGTGAATTTGATATTGTGTATGTAACCCAGAAGGCGATAAAAGCAAGTCTTGGATGATAAACTTGTAGAAAATCCGGTTGATAAAGAGTATGAACCGCTCAAGACTTATTTTCAAGATGAAGAAGTATCGTTTGTAGGTGAAGATATTTCTGAAATGTATCCTGGTTAGAGATTTTTCTTTGATGGAGCGGCAAATCACCAAGGGAAAGGTATCAGAGCGGTTTTAGTGTAAGAGTCCAGTCAACACTATCTTATGGCAGCCAAGCTCCAATTTAATTACACGAACAACATGGCCAAATATGAAGCTTGTATCCTCGGTTTTAAAATGGCCATCGACATGAATGTTCACGTGCTCCTGGTTATTTGAAATTCATATCTGTTAACTCATCAGGTTTAAGAAGAGTGGGTCGTGAAGAACCCGAAGATTATAGATTAAGTGCAGTATGTATAGAAGTTGTGCAAAAGATTTCATAAGATCGAGTTCAGACATACTCCCAGAATACAAAATGAGTTGGACGATGCTCTTGCCACCATCGCTTCAATGATTAAACATCCAGATACTGATTATATTGACATTTGTATATATAGCTAAAAGAACATCCAGTCCATTGTTCACATGTTGAAGCAGAACGAGACGATTTGCCTTAGTATTTTGACATAAAGAAGTACTTAGAGACCGGGAGTTATCCTGAAGATGCTACATCAAACCAGAAGAATTCGATACACCGTGTGCCTGAAGTCTATAAGGAACGTCCAGCTAGATTCAAAGATTAATCAAGTGAAAGTCTCAGGAAAGACAGTTTACGGTTTTTTGGTCAAGGACGTCATCTGCATCACATTATCAGAGACGATAGTGTCTCTACTATAAGGGTCATTTTATTGGTATTGTTATTTTAGACGATACACTACCTGGAAAATCATTTTTATTGTCGATCAGGACGATACACTAGCTGAAGGGTCGTTTTACTGTATTGTCAATCGAGACGATATTATTATCGAGAAGGCACTCAGAAGATAACTATGTTGCTCAATAAGAGCACTATCTTTATTTGGTACAATGGATGACATCACACACACATCGCGGGAAGATATTCATGCCCAGCTGAAAATCAAGCATCGCGGGAAGATATTCATGCCCCAAAGAATATTCATGCATCGCAAGTCAACATTCATGCATCGCGAGTTAATATTCAAGCATCACGGGAAGATATTCACGCCCCGCAAAAAATCACGCATCATGAAAAGATATTCATACCTCACAAAAAGTCATGCATTGCTAGTTAATATTCATGCGTCGCGAGTTAATATTCAAGCATTGCGGGAAGATATTCATGCCCCGCAAAAAATCAGGCATCGCGGGAAGATATTCATGCCCCACAGCAATAAATGCATCGTGAGTCAATATTGATGCATCGTGAGCTAATATTCAAGCATCGCGGCAAGATATTCATGCCTCGTAAAAAATCAGGCATTGCGGGATGATATTCATGTCCCTCAGAAAATCATGCATCGCGAGTTAATATTCATGCATCGTGAAATATCATGCGTCCCGATTCAATATTCATGCATCGCGAGTCAATATTCACGCATCACGGGAAGATATTCATGTCCCGCAAGAAATCACGAATCGCGGGAAGATACTCATGTCCCACAAAAGATCATACATTGCAGAAAGTCATGCATCGCGAGTTAATATTCATGCATCTAGGAAATCATGCATCGTGATTCAATATTCATACATAAAGGAAATCATGCATCGTTGGAAGATATTCATGCCCCGCAGAAAATCATGCATCGCAGAAGATCATGCATCGCGAATTAATATTGAAGACGACATCAAGGAAAATATCAATAATGCATCAACTTTTATTTATTTCGACATAAAATGAAGAGTAAATAGATTATATTGCAATTATAATACATAAGTTTTATTTTCTCGACGTCAAACAGATCGAGTTAACGTCATGTGAAGATGGAGAACAACTAACTGTCAAAACGGTAAAGGACATTGTCTCCCATTTGAATTGCATTTTTATACGGACGAGTTTTGTCTCGGTCTTTTACAAGAGCATCCGAAAGGATGAATTCTCCAAAAATGAACCACAGGTGCGGACGACATCAAAATGGATGCAGCACAATGTGAAACTTTTTCTTAGCAGCGAATTGTGACATAGTCCAAAGAGGAGTGTCAAACTCTTCGGACGCGACCAAAGGAGCGATATCTCATAGAAAATTTATATATATTATGTTATAACTTGAACCTCTTCCAATTATATTATTATTATAAGTGGGTGGATGAATTTGGATCTTATGCCATTATGTTTACTAAGATTATTAGTATTTTTGTTGTTAATGGCAGCCAATGATTGGTCATATATCCAATCATTGGACTGCAATAAAAGGTGTCAGGCAGAAATAAAAAAAATTAGGTGCCAAAATAGTGAAATGGAAATTATGGTATGTTTTATGTTTGTAAAAGTGACTGATGAAGTTCTGGAAATTTAGGGCACATGTATTTAAAAAAAAAAGAATTTTGTCATGATTACCAATGATTGGCCATAATGAGCCAATCATTGGTTGGGAGGAAATGGTAAAAAAAAAAAAGGGAAGCCAAAAAAAAACGTTACTGTGAATCCATTGTAGTGTAGTTTTTATAGTTTTGATTATTATATTATGGTTCAAGTTTTTATATATTGGTATATATATATATATATATATATGAGGAAAGGTATTTTGTGAGTACCATTTGAATCATGATATTGGAAAATTGGGATGCAATCCTAGACTTGAAATTTGGAAAAAAAAATTATGAAGTTGAAATGTTAGTTGGCATCAAGAATTACGAACTTGATTATGAATTTGGGTGAATTTTTAAGGTTAGGGTTAAACACATAAAAGTGAGAGTGTTGATAGTTTTGAAACCTTATTGTGAATATATATACTTGCATAGATTGCATCAATTTGGAAGCTCAACGGAAAGGGAAGGCTCAAGTCCAAGAGTGATTATTCGATTGGCTAAGGCAAGTGGATTTCTAAACTCTTGTTAAGTGTATGAAATTCGTGTATTTCCTTGTGTGGTGTTGAGAACGATTTGGGGACTTGTTGCTTATTTGTCAGTGTGGTATTCCTTGCTGTAAATTGTGCTTTGTTATCAAAATGGTTATCTCCTCATTTTCATTTGAGCATGTCAATTGCATTGTATCTGAGACATGATTGTGGTATAAGGATGTATCATTTCGAGGGTCGTATCGCGCTCCGCGATGGATATTATAATTCGACGGACGTATCGCGCGCCGCGATGGTTACTATTATCGAGGGTCGTGTCGTGTGCCGCGACAGATACATGGACAGATATGTCCCCCATGGGTCCTGGACTGAGAGACAGTGGGTGTGTATCGTTAAGAAAGACATGCATCACTATATTTGACATTGCATCTCATGACATTGCACATTTTATTATTGATGAACTTGAACACGTGTTTTGCTGATCTTGTGATTGTTTCTCTGTGAAGCTTGTGACTGCTGAATATTGAATTGTTATTGAGGATGTGTAAACTATTAGAGTGTGGTTATTGAGTTGTGTGTTTGGTAAACTGTAAACTGTTAGGCTGTAGCGTAGACGTTTAGATAGGATGTAAGGAGTACCCGTATTTTGTTCACTTAACTTGTGTTTAGAGGTTTGCTTTTTGGGTACCGCGTTGTTTGGTACTCACCCCTTGCTTCTACAAATTTTTGTAGGTTACGAGCCCGGATCTTCGTGATACCTGTCATTCTTTTTGTTTCCGAGGCATCTTTTGGAGGGTTGTGAGGTAGCTGCTTGTAATCTCAGCGAACTTTCCTACTCCAGTTTATGACTTTGTTTTTACTTGAAAGACAACTTCATTTTAGACTTCTATTTTTTTTTCAATTCTAATGTTTACATTAGAGGCTTGTGCACGTGACAACCTGGTTTTGGGAATTGAATTAATATGACCTGGTTTCATGGTAGAAATTGTTGTTGGATTGTCATTTACTTCCGCACTTTGTTAGATATTGGGTTTTAGGCTGACTTGTCTTGGTGGGATAAGACAAGTGCCATCACACCTATTTTTTGGTTGTGACAATAGTCAATCGAGACCATATCGAATGATACTTCGAACCACCTAGATTATCCCAACACAATTAGTTATTTATGAAGGTTATATTTCCAATCACTGATATATTGGTCTATGGTTTATTTAGCGATTCATAAATACTATGCATACATCTCTATAGGTGTCCTCATGCAGCTTCATACAACTATCCATTCCAAGATCCCTTAACTAAAGAATCTTTCCATCATCTTATTTTCAATTATTATTATTAATCCTCAATTCAATTCTGGAAAGTTCCTCACAATATGTATTTAACACTATTTATCAATAATCCTCAATTTAAATGTCTTTACTAACTGATATTCAATTTTTAACCTTTTATAATATTTTGATGTATTAGACTTAATCAACCTTGTGACTTCTGTCAAATAAACATCAATATGTTCATAGCCTCATTCAACTTGAACTATTTCATTTATCTTCAGTATACCTCCACTCTAAAGGATAAAAAAATTTGTCACCCAAATCATATAACAAATCTTACCCTCTCAAACGTAATGAGAAATGGTCACATTTTATATCTCTATCCTTTCTCAACTTCTACCTGTAGCCTTACCATAACCAAACTCTTATTTGATCATTTGAATCTTTTAAACCTTACACTTCTCTTCAAGATATTGACATTATATTTTTTTCATTACTAAATTATTTACTAATCGTAAGCACGAGTCATAAAATTGCCCTACTAAATTCAAATGAAATTCCTCTATCCTTGTCTCAATAATACCTTGAGAAAAACCATTCTTACTATCTCCAACCTCGTTATTTTCCTTCTTTTGAATTGAAAGTCTCACTATCAAGATATTTTCCTAACCACGTAGCATATGTACTCAACCACACTATGTCATCCCTTTTCACAAAGGTCAAATTTGAAAATGTCTCCTCACCATTGATAAAAGAATGGACAATGAAATTTTGACCTTAAACCAAACAACACACGCAAGATAAGTAACGAAAGAAGAAACTTTCCTAAAGTCTTATAGCCGCTCGAAGATAAGTAACGGACGTCTCCGAACCAATCCTCAAGACTCTACTAGACTCAGCTCTTGTACTCGTGAGACCAATGAACCTAGGACTCTAATAACAATTTGTCATGATCCAAAATCACATGTCGTGATGGCACCTATGTTTTCAACTTATAGATAAGTCAACCAATAATTTACCGGTTCAATTCAATGTTTCAAGTAGAAAAATAAGAAAAAACATAGTATCCAATCACTAAGTCATTTACAAGTATGAAATGCAGAAACCTTAACTATTACCCCAAGAGTTCGTGTCATAAGTACAAGAGCTTCTACGATAGGATACAAGTCCAAACTAATATGAAGATCTATACATTAGAAATATCCTATGAGAATACCAACATAACCTAATAAATAGAGGTAGAACGTGTAGGCCGCAGAATATCCCAAGCAGCGTACCACAACTCCAAGATAATTCCAACTCATATTCAAGCTCCAAGAATGTGCCCGAATTTGAAATCCAATCTGCGCCACGAAAGAGTGCATCAAGTGTCATATGAGTACAAAACCACCTGTATTTAGTATAGCTCATTGACCGACGATTAATAAGTAGTGACGGGATTTTATATAAGAAAAAAAGCAATTCTTTAATTATACAAGTCAATATTACACTTACGAGTCAAGTTTCATCAAATAGAGGTAATCAAACATCAAGTAACTTCCAACCACCAAATAAAACACATTATTATCAAGAATGAAGGATGTCATGACATGGAATGTAATATGATGCCATCAAATGATATGCCTTAGAATATCCAGCACTCCCTTAACCGTATATACCTGATACTCCTCAGAAATACATCGAGAATTCATGACCCATGAGGGACTCGCGAGGTCCGTATACCGACACGGATGATCTCCACATTTCTATGCAGACGATCTCAATGCAGTATCATAAAATAAAATAATTTCCCACGGACGGTCTCCACATGCCCTAATTATAATCTTAACATCTCATCATCCTCGACATAAACGATCTCCACGTGCCTAACTTATATTCAATATCATGTCAATGCATGTACACAATGTTATTTCAACAAAGGGGATAATGATGCATCTCAATCAATCAATATCAACATAATAAATAACCACCTCACTTATCACAACTATACGGGTGCAATAAGGAAAAACAAAATCACAACAAGAATTTAAGTCAATATTAAATCTGCCAATGCCCATATATTTTGGCATTCTCGAATTACAATCTGTCATATTATATAAATAAATTATCCCATTAATAAAATCGGCACTCGTACCAATGCTCGTCACACCATTGGTATGATACCTTAACTTTCTCTCTTACCAATTATCCATTTCATTTTTAATCATTAATTAGAAAACGTCCCACAACGAAGTCTAGAAGTCTTAACATTCCTTAAAAGTCAAACACGTCTCAGAAATCCTCAAGATTTCGCCTTTCCCTTTTTGTAAAGCTTCATAACATTCACAATCTATATAAAAAATATATGCAACATTCATAAGTAAATGTGTCCGTAGACGCCCATATTGCGATACTTCCATTTCTAACCCCAAAGATCACTCGAAAGGTTGAATCCAAACAGACAAACTTAGAATTTTTGTGAGACTAAATCACTCATAAATCATAGTACACAGATTTATAATCAAGTTCTTAAATTTGATGTCAGTTAATTTGTCAAGACTCATATTTCTCAAATTAAAACCTAGGGTTAAAAGTCTAACTTTCTCTAAATTCGCTAAATCTAGTGGTTATCATATAATATAAGACATATTAGACTTAGAAGAATTTGAACCATAAGGAAAGAACGACAAAATCAAGTGCAGAATTTTGTAATTAGCAATTTATCCATGTCTATCCATCACTAACTCATTATCATCTCAATTTTCCAATGATTAATCCACCATCACTATCAAATTATTACTCCCATCATTGGCGGTGGCAGCCATCACCTATAATTTTTTTAAGTATACTTGAAAACTAAATTTCAACCAAAAGAACCCACATATCCTCTCAATTACTTTTCTTAATTCTTTTAATCACCCTACACTGTATTATTATACTAACCATCTATGCAATAATCACATACGCATATAGAGAGAATAGAGATTGACTGAGACTTTGTTTACCTGATCATTTATCGTCGTTTCCTCGTGAGCCAAAAATTGGTAAGCTAATCCCAAGGTATATTGGACCATTTGAAGTACTTAAGCGAGTAGGGGAGGTGGCTTATGAATTAGCCTTGCCTCCAGGACTCTCAGGAGTGCACCCGGTATTTCATGTGTCTATGTTGAAGAAATACCATGGAGATGGGTACTACATTATTCGTTGGGATTCGGTTCTTCTTGATGAAAATTTGTCTTATGAGGAGGAGCCTGTTGCTATTTTATATATAGAAGTCCGCAAGTTGAGATCAAAGGAGATTGCATCTATCAAGGTTCAATGAAAGAATCGGCCAGTTGAGAGTCCACTTGGGAGAATGAGGCTGATATGCAAAAAAATTTCCACATCTGTTCACAGATTCAGGTACTCTTTTTCGCCCTTGTTTTCTTCTTGTGATCGTTCGAGGACGAACGATGGGTAAATTGGTATCTATTGTAACGACCTGCTTAGTCGTTTTGAGCAGTAGAGTTTATTTCTGGTAATTACTGTCTGGGTCGACGTATCCCACGACGGACCGTCATGGGCACGACGGACCGTCGAGGGGGTCTCGTTCCAAAACACTAAGATTCTGAAAATTTGGGTACTGAGATCGACTCTCTGAACTTC
The DNA here is from genome assembly GCF_001406875.1 of Solanum pennellii. Taxonomy (NCBI): domain Eukaryota; kingdom Viridiplantae; phylum Streptophyta; class Magnoliopsida; order Solanales; family Solanaceae; genus Solanum; species Solanum pennellii. Next base: position 23,079,059 of record NC_028638.1, read on the forward strand.
ACGACGGAATGGCAGGACGGACCGTCGTTGGCACGACGGACCGTCATGGGCACGACGGACCGTCATGGGCACGACGGACCGTCATGGGCACGACGGACCGTCATGGGCACGACGGACCGTCATGGGCACGACGGACCGTCATGGGCACGACGGACCGTCATGGGCACGACGGACCGTCATGGGCACGACGGACCGTCATGGGCACGACGGACCGTCATGGGCACGACGGACCGTCATGGGCACGACGGACCGTCATGGGCACGACGGACCGTCATGGGCACGACGGACCGTCATGGGCACGACGGACCGTCATGGGCACGACGGACCGTCATGGGCACGACGGACCGTCATGGGCACGACGGACCGTCATGGGCACGACGGACCGTCATGGGCACGACGGACCGTCATGGGCACGACGGACCGTCATGGGCACGACGGACCGTCATGGGCACGACGGACCGTCATGGGCACGACGGACCGTCATGGGCACGACGGACCGTCATGGGCACGACGGACCGTCATGGGCACGACGGACCGTCATGGGCACGACGGACCGTCATGGGCACGACGGACCGTCATGGGCACGACGGACCGTCATGGGCACGACGGACCGTCATGGGCACGACGGACCGTCATGGGCACGACGGACCGTCATGGGCACGACGGACCGTCATGGGCACGACGGACCGTCATGGGCACGACGGACCGTCATGGGCACGACGGACCGTCATGGGCACGACGGACCGTCATGGGCACGACGGACCGTCATGGGCACGACGGACCGTCATGGGCACGACGGACCGTCATGGGCACGACGGACCGTCATGGGCACGACGGACCGTCATGGGCACGACGGACCGTCATGGGCACGACGGACCGTCATGGGCACGACGGACCGTCATGGGCACGACGGACCGTCATGGGCACGACGGACCGTCATGGGCACGACGGACCGTCATGGGCACGACGGACCGTCATGGGCACGACGGACCGTCATGGGCACGACGGACCGTCATGGGCACGACGGACCGTCATGGGCACGACGGACCGTCATGGGCACGACGGACCGTCATGGGCACGACGGACCGTCATGGGCACGACGGACCGTCATGGGCACGACGGACCGTCATGGGCACGACGGACCGTCATGGGCACGACGGACCGTCATGGGCACGACGGACCGTCATGGGCACGACGGACCGTCATGGGCACGACGGACCGTCATGGGCACGACGGACCGTCATGGGCACGACGGACCGTCATGGGCACGACGGACCGTCATGGGCACGACGGACCGTCATGGGCACGACGGACCGTCATGGGCACGACGGACCGTCATGGGCACGACGGACCGTCATGGGCACGACGGACCGTCATGGGCACGACGGACCGTCATGGGCACGACGGACCGTCATGGGCACGACGGACCGTCATGGGCACGACGGACCGTCATGGGCACGACGGACCGTCATGGGCACGACGGACCGTCATGGGCACGACGGACCGTCATGGGCACGACGGACCGTCATGGGCACGACGGACCGTCATGGGCACGACGGACCGTCATGGGCACGACGGACCGTCATGGGCACGACGGACCGTCATGGGCACGACGGACCGTCATGGGCACGACGGACCGTCATGGGCACGACGGACCGTCATGGGCACGACGGACCGTCATGGGCACGACGGACCGTCATGGGCACGACGGACCGTCATGGGCACGACGGACCGTCATGGGCACGACGGACCGTCATGGGCACGACGGACCGTCATGGGCACGACGGACCGTCATGGGCACGACGGACCGTCATGGGCACGACGGACCGTCATGGGCACGACGGACCGTCATGGGCACGACGGACCGTCATGGGCACGACGGACCGTCATGGGCACGACGGACCGTCATGGGCACGACGGACCGTCGAGGGGTCTCGTTCCAAAACACTAAGATTCTGAAAATTTGGGTACTGAGATCGACTCTCTGAACTTCACGACGAAATGGCAGGACGATNCGACGGAATGGCAGGACGGACCGTCGTTGGCACGACGGACCGTCACAAATCTTTCCACAGAATGAACTCTCTGACCCTTGTGACGGACCTGCAGGACGGACCGTCACAGTCATGACGGACCATCACAGTCATGACGGACCATCACAGGCTCCTTAATTCCACTCGGGTCGGAATTCTGCTAAAGTTTTTAAGGGGCGTTTTGGACTATTCCTGCTTATAATTATAAAGTTAGTGGGTTAATATTAATAATTCAATTACTTGGGGGTTAAAGGAGATAACCTTGAACTAACTAGTGGGTTACTTTTATCATAATAAACTATGTGATAATTAGGGTAAAATAAAGAGAATTTGGAGAAGAGAAAAATTAAAAAGAAAAAGGGAGAACGAACGAGCGAGAGAAGAGAGAACGAAGAGGAAAGCAAGGATTTTGAGGAGTAGCTTGCGTGATCACGAATTCTTCGGTGGAGGTAGGTTATGGTTTATGCTATGTGATAGTAAACTCTTAATAGCGATTGATATGTACTGGGTGGTATTGTAAAGTCTTCTATGCGCTTAATTGTGTTGTTGCATGATTGTGATTATGTAAATTGTGATGGATTATAACGATGTTACTGTGAAATCATAAGAACCTTAAGTTCACTCTAATTAATGATGATGCCTTGGTATAAAGGAAGGCTTGATGAACTAAAAGAATGAGGTTAATGGATCGGGTGTCACGAACCGACACGTAGAAATAGGGGAACGGGTGTCACGAACCGACACGTAGAATTAGGGGATCGGGTGTCACGGACCGACACGTAGAATTAGGGGATCGGGTGTCATGGACCGACACGTAGTATTAGGGGATCGGGTGTCACGGACCGACATGTAGTATTAGGGGATCGGAGTGTCACGTTCCGACACAAGAGGAATAAAGAGAATGAATCTTGAATTATGATGGTAACTTCAATTTAAAGAACCTAATTCCCAAACGAGTATGATGTGGAGGCTTAAGCCCTCATAGATGTGCTTAGTGTTATTGTCAAAGGGTTTGTACTTGTTGTTGTCACCTGTTGAGTGTCATAGTTGATTTTATATTATTACTTGATATATATTGCTTTCTATTTTGAGTTGGACGATGATACTTACTCAGTACTTGTACTGACCCCTACTTTTATTTCCCTTCTTTGTTGTTTGTGGAGTGCAGCAAGTGCACCAGTAACTTCGTCTCGTCCGCAACTCTAGCCAGTCAACAGCACGTCAGATTTCAGGGTGAGCTATTGATCCTAGCTCGGACTGGATTCTCTCATTCACGTCTTGATGTCCTTGAAGCTCGGACATGGACTACCGCTTTATTCTTTATTTTAGTTCTTAAATATTCTTAGATTTAGTAATTTGAGGATAGATGTTCTTGTGGTGATGACTTCCAGATTTTGGGGATAATAGTTGATGAATTTTAGAATGTTTATTTATTGGTTTTATTAATAATATTTGAGTCTTCCGCATTATGTTGGGGTTTAGATTTGTTGGTTCCCTCACATACTAGGATAAGTATGGGTGCCACTCGCGGCTCGTTTTTGGTCGTGACAAACTTGGTATCAGAGCATTAGGTTCGTTGGTCTCATCACACAAGAACGAGTCTAGTAGAGTCTTGAGGAACGGTAGGGGGACGCCTTTACTTTTCTTTGAGAGGCAATAGGACTGTAGGAAAATTCCATTCTTTCTTTCTTTCGTGCTATTACTTGGATCCAATTGGTATCTAGGTGATACAAATTGGTATCTGACATCCTCACTCTATTTTGCAGATGGTCAGAACTAGAGAAAAGACTGTGTGAACACCAACACCGGCAAGACAGGATGCGTCTGAGCCAGCCACTGGGGCTGTATCTCGAAGAGGAACAGCGGCAAGAGGCCGTGGTAGAGGTCGTGGGAGGACGTCCTCTAGAGGTAGAGGACAAACACCTGGTCCAACTAGTACTAGGGCAGTGACTCCTCCACCGACTGATGAGGTAGTAAGAGAGGGTGAGAAAGGGGAAAATGAGCAGGTTCAAGATGAGGAATTACCACCCCAACCTACCCCAGAGATTATTAACCAGGTTCTCACCTATCTTAGCGGGTTATCTGATCAGGGCCAGACACCTCCAGTGTTTTCTGCACCAGCACCTCAGGTTCAGGGGGTACAACATGCAGCCGCTGTGGCTCCCCGCATGGAGGCCTCATTGGAAATAGGCACGTTTCCTCTATTGACTACAGGGTCCATAATGACAAGTGATCAGCACGAACTTTTCACTAAATTCTTAAAGTTAAAACCTCCAGCATTCAAGGGTGCTGAATCTGAAGATGCCTATGATTTTCTGGTTGATTTTCATGAGCTGCTGCATAAGATGGACATAGTAGAACGATTCGGGGTGGAGTTTGTGACCTATCAGTTTAAGGGGGATGCTAAAAGGTGGTGGCGATCGTATATTGAGTGTCAACCAGCACAAGCACCACCTATGACTTGGGCATCATTCTCTAACTTATTCATGGAGAAGTATATACCCCGAACATTGAGGGATAGGAGGAGAGATGAATTCCTGAGCCTAGAGCAAGGAAAGATGTCGGTTGCTGCGTATGAGGCTAAATTTCGTGCACTATCAAGGCATGCCACTCATCTTTGTTTCAGTCCACAAGAGCGGATTCGCCGTTTCGTGAAGGGATTGAGGTCAGATTTGCGGATCCCAGCCTTACAGGTAGCTGCTGCAGCCAAATCCTTTCAGGAAGTGGTTGATTTTGTGATAGAAGTGGAGGAGGTGAAGCCAGATGACTTCACCATGGCGTCTACATCTAAAAATTTCCGTAAGGGAGGTGAGTGTAGAGGTTCTTACTCCAGATGGCAGAGTTCAGGAGGTTACCAAAACCACCCTATTCAGTCTTCCCTGCAGGCTGTAGCTGAGGGTCCACCGCAGACCAGTCAACAATTCTCTGAGTTTGGAGGTTATCCCCAGACTCCGTCGTTCTCACAGAGACCTATGCTTGACTCCAGAGAGTGTTATGGATGTGGAGAGACTGGACATATTAGGAGGTTTTGTCCAAAACCGAGTTACAGACCCCCAATAGTTAGAGGCAGAGGTGGTCATGGGAGAGGCCGCCATTCTGGAGGACGAGGTGGCCAAGGTAATGGTGGTCACCCAATCAATCGGGGTGGCGGGCAAGCTGGAACTGCTGCGGCGCAACATGATAGGGGCAATGGACAGACAGGTGATAGGGCCCATTGTTATGCTTTCCCCGGGAGGTCTGAAGCAGAGACATCTGATGTTGTTATCACAGGTAATCTTTTGGTCTGTGATTGCATGGCTTCTGTATTGTTTGATCCTGGATCCAGATTTTCATATGTATCTTCCTCATTTGCTACTGGTCTTGATTTATATTGCGAATTGCTTGACATGCCTATTAGTGTCTCTACTCCTGTGGGTGAGTCTGTGATAGTTGAGAAGGTGTATAGGTCTGACCCTGTGACTTTTATAGGGAGCAATACATATGTAGACTTAATTATCCTAGAAATGGTGGATTTTGATATAATTCTGGGTANTGGGTATGACTTGGCTTTCTCCAAATTTTGCAATCCTAGATTGTAATGCTAAAACTGTGACACTTGCCAATCCTGGAACAGATCCGCTAGTGTGGGAGGGTGACTACATTTCCACCCCAGTCCGTATTATCTCTTTTCTTCGCGCTAAGAGGATGGTTAGTAAAGGTTGTTTAGCCTTCTTGGCACATCTCAGGGATGATACTTCCAAAGTACCTTCGATTGAATCTGTTTCGATAGTCCGCGAGTTTCTGGATGTGTTTCCTGCAGACCTTCCTGGTATGCCACCGGATAGGGATATAGATTTCTGTATTGATCTGGAGTNGGAGTTGGCTGCAGTTGTGTTTGCGCTAAAGCAATGGAGACATTACCTATATGGGGTCAAGTGTGAAGTCTATGCAGATCATCGTTGCTTAAAGTATGTCTTTACTCAGAAAGATTTGAATTTGAGGCAAAGGAGGTGTATGGAACTACTGAAGGACTACGATATCACTATTTTGTATCACCCAGGGAAAGCTAATGCTGTGGCAGATGCTTTAAGTAGTAAGGCAGGGAGCATGGGTAGCTTAGCCCACTTACAGATTTCTAGACGCCCATTTTCTAGGGAGGTTCAGACTTTGGCTAATGACCTTATAAGATTGGAAATACTAGAGAAAGGAGGACTTTTGGCCTGTGTAGAGGCAATATCCTCTTTTCTTGACAAGATTAAGGAGAAGCAGTTTACTGATGAGAAGCTGAGCCGAATTCGAGATATGGTATTGCGAGGAGAGGCTAAAGAGGCAATAATTGATGAAGAAGGTGTTTTGAGGATTAAGGGAAGGGTATGTGTGCCCCGTATGGATAATTTGATTTACACTATTCTTGCAGAGGCTCATAGTTCAAGGTACTCTACACATCCTGGTGCAACCAAAATGTATCGCGACCTAAGGCAACATTTCTGGTGGAGTAGAATAAAGCGCGACATTGTTGATTTTGTTGCCAAATGCCCGAATTGTCAGCAAGTAAAGTATGAACACCAGAGGCCTGGAGGAACACTTCAGAGAATGCCCATTCCTGAATGGAAGTGGGAAAGGATTGCAATGGATTTCGTGGTTGGTCTTCCAAAGACATTGGGTATGTTTGATTCTATTTGGGTAATTGTTGATTGATTAACTAAGTCTGCTCACTTCATTCCGGTCAAG
>NC_028638.1:23086183-23137478 GCF_001406875.1 Solanum pennellii
GGATTCATTAGAGAAAGTGAAATCTATTCAAGAAAAGCTTTTAGCAGCTCAGAGTAGGAAGAAGTAATATGCAGATCGAAAGGTTAGAGACTTGGAGTTCATGGAGGGTGAACAAGTTTTGCTGAAGGTTTCACCCATGAAGGGTGTGATGCGGTTTGGTAAGAGAGGTAAGCTAAGCCCAAGGTATATTGGACCATTTGAAGTACTTAAGCGAGTAGGGGAGGTGGCATATGAATTAGCCTTGCCTCCAGGACTCTCAGGAGTGCACCCGGTATTTCATGTGTCTATGTTGAAGAAATACCATGGAGATGGGAACTACATTATTCGTTGGGATTCGGTTCTTCTTGATGAAATTTGTCTTATGAGGAGGAGCCTGTTGCTATTTTAGATAGAGAAGTCCGCAAGTTGAGATCAAAGGAGATTGCATCTATCAAGGTTCAGTGGAAGAATCGGCCAGTTGAAGAGTCCACTTGGGAGAATGAGGCTGATATGCAAGAAAAATATCCACATATGTTCACAGATTCAGGTACTCTTTTTCGCCCTTGTTTTCTTCTTGTGATCGTTCGAGGACGAACAATGGGTAAATTGGTATCTATTGTAATGACCTGCTTAGTCGTTTTGAGCAGTAGAGTTTATTTCTTGTAATTACTGTCTGGGTCGACGGATCCCACGACGGACCGTCATGGGCACGACGGACCGTCGAGGGGGTCTCGTTCCAAAACACTTAGATTCTGAAAATTTGGGTACTGAGATCGACTCTCTGAACTTCACGACGGAATGGCAAGACGGACCGTCGTTGGCACGACGGACCGTCACAAATCTTTCCACAGAATTAACTCTCTGACCCTTTTGACGGACCTGCAGGACGGACCGTCACAGGCTCCGTAAGTCCACTCGGGTCGGAATTCTGCTAAAGTTTTTAAGGGGCGTTTTGGACTATTCCTGCTTATAATTATAAAGTTAGTGGGTCACAGGCTCCGTATTTCTCTCATTCACGTCTTGATGTCCTTGAAGCTCGGACATGGACTACCGCTTGATTATTTATTTTAGTTCTTAAATATTCTTAGATTTAGTAATTTGAGGATAGATGTTCTTGTGGTGATGATTTCCAGATTTTGGGGATAATAGTTGATGAATTTAAGAATGTTTATTTATTGGTTTTATTAATAATATTTGAGTCTTCCGCATTATGTTGGGGTTTAGATTTGTTGGTTCCCTCACATACTAGGATAAGTGTGGGTGCCACTCGCGGCTCGTTTTGGGTCGTGACAACGGGTCGTTACCGAAACTATATCAAAAAAATAGTTTTTAAAGTCTGATTTACATTTGTTTTTTGCTTTTATGGATTCAAAATAAATTATTACTACATATATGTTTTTAATACAAATAGCTCTTTGAGCTATTTCTCAACGTGTAACTACATTGGATTTGCCTCTGAGTAAGGCCTTTAAGAAACGTCTCTAAGGCATGTTGATGAATAAAGATGACTAACTGTGTAAGCCAAGCTGAGAAATAAAGGCGGAGTAAAAATTTTAATATATTAAGTTTAACGCTTGATTTTTATAGCCGAAATCATTTTATTTTTCTCTAAATTTGCTTTATTTCAACTTGATACTTGTATTCTGAAGTTTATACTCCAAGGGTTTGTGTCTTAGGTTGCCTTACAGGTAATTATCGTTCTCTAGCAAATTTTAATTTGGGATCTACTATAGATAATTCAAAATAAATGGATTTAAAAAATGCGTTCATTTGTAACATTTTTCTCTTTATTCTTAGTAGGATTTTTAATAATTTTCAATATAAGACGAAGGATACATTGATAAGGAACAAAAACATGTTGTACTCTTAATTTTCATTAGATATTAGTAATTTAAGTTCTCTTTTCCTTTTTAATCGGATCTTGTATCATTAAATAGAATAGCCTTTAGCAAACATTTGAACATTTGAGAGTCTTTCTCATTAATCTTAATTATGCACCAATTTGTAACTTTCTTAAAAGTACTTTTGGCATATAGTCTACCATAGAATAGTGCTCAAATATTGATAAATGCAATTTAAAATTAATTAGCCAAATCTAGTTTTTTATTTTCTAAAACTTTTAACAAAATCAACAGAGATTTTTTTTTGTTTCAATTTATTTGATAATTTTTTCTTTTTTAACACATTTTCATATTTAATAATATTTTCATTTAAATTATAATGAGATATTTATACCTACACGAGTACTTTTAGACATTTAAATTCACTTATTTGTTTTCAATTCGTCAAACCGCATAAAACCCCTTTCTTCTTCCCTTAGACAAAAATTTTCACTTGTTGCAAGACTATTTTCGGCAGCAAGTGATTAATTATAAGAATGCATAAGTTTAATGTGGAGTTCTGAATGATGCTACTTCGCTTCTTCCTATTGTACTAATTCTCCCTCCGCCGCCCCCTCAAAAATTCATAGGATTTCAATTCGTCATGATGGTGTTTCTTTTTTTGCTTTGCAATAACATTTTTTGTGTTTCAATTCAAACATTTATAATGCCTTGCCTTGTTAGGTATTAATAATAATGTTACGTGTGTAAAATTGTCTGCTATTTACTGGATATATATGAAGGGTTTTATGTTTTGCCTACTATATATACATGATTAATAGTATATATCCCAACAACTTCATCAGATGATTGATACAAGTTCTTCATTCACATTTAAGCGCCTTAAAGTTGATACTATCCACAATTTTCCATTTGTTCGTGAAAACAATTGAAGTAGTGTTCCACAAAATGATGTGTTGGTTAATTATATGTTGGAGTTTCCTAGAAATCCATCGATGTATACGGAATTAGATATGATTTGTTTTTAAATGGTGGGCGCATTGTAAATGGATCTGAGTTGCATGTTATTTCTTGTGATGGATTGTTAACTTGATATGAGTGCTCACTGATATTCAGTTAGCATTTCATGACCAAAAATAACAGGAAATTTAGATCCATTTAAGATACTTCCACCATTTAAAACCCAATAATATTTATTTTCTATATAAATTGATGCATTTGTGGGGACCTTCAACCCATGATTAACCAAGATATCATTTTGTGGAAAAATGCTTCCATTGATTCCACGAAAAAATGGACCACAATTTTAAAAATATTGTATATAGTATTGAGATCTAGTATCGGCCATCTCATGAAATTTCTTCTTCCGTAAATTTTTTAATGGACTTGTTTCCTTTAACACAAACAACATCTATTAGTAGGCCCAACATACAACCCTTCATACAAACCCAGTATAATAACGAACAATTTTACAATAACACAAAGACACTACTGGATTATTAACACATAAAAACACAAGGTATTAAGAATGTTTGAATTGAACAAAAAAAAACGTTACATCAAAGTAAAAAAAGATACAAATAACATGACTAATCGAAATCCTTGGAATTTTCCAAGTGGCATAGTAAGACTACTATCAGTTAAACAACACATACTGATTTGTTGAGTTCATCCCATTTTTTGATCAGCTTTTGTTATTCAATTGATACAAGTAATTGTTAAAAAGGAATAGCAATAAGATTTGAAAATTAAAATTTTGTAATTGACAAATTGGTAAGATTTGCAACCTTTTATTTTTACCTTGCTATATTTACCTATGTAATTATTGACATAGGCATAGTTTTATTCTTGCTCATTTGTAGAACACACCAAATTAGAGAGAAAAATTATTTTGAGAGCAAAATGAGGTATTCCATAGACAATACAAGAAAATTAGCTTGTGAAGAAAAATAGAGTGTGAGTGATATTTTTCGTAAGGTGAAAAAAAAAAGTGTTGTTTCTTTTGAGTGTATGGTAGTCACTTTGAATATTGTATTTATGACTACACATTGTAAAATTCCTTACTATACTAATATCAGTTGCTCCTCTTGGCCCGTTGTTTTTCCCTTATTTAGAAGGGTTTCCACGTAAAATACTTGGTGTCATTATTTTTTCATTTTATTTCTATCGTATGACCATATATATTTTTGTGTTTGTCCGCATTTTCTCAACAAACTGGTATCAGAGCCAATGTTTTATCTGAGTGTGCTCTGTGGTTGCAGCACAGTCTGAACTTTCCCATCAGAAAAGATTTACTTTGATTTGCGATAACTATATTTTTGGGGAAAACGATGGAAGCCAACACAAGTAGAGTGATTACTTTAAATGGCGTTAATTATGCCATTTGGAAGAGAAAAATGGAAGATTTGCTTCGTGTTAAGAATTTTTACAAACCAATATTTACCACTGTTAAGCCTGATAACAAAACAGATGAAGAGTGGAATCTGTTGCACAGACATGTTTGTGGATTCATTAGGCAATGGGTCGATGATAATGTGTTAAATCATATTTCTGGAGAGGCACATGCTCGAACCCTATTGGAGCATCTTGACAGTTTGTATGCTCGAAAGACTGACAATAAAAAAAATATTCTTAATAAAGCAGATGTTGATTTTAAAGTATCATAATGGTTCTCCGATGGCAGACCATCTGAATAATTTTCAGGGGATCATGAATCAGTTATCTGCTATGGGCTTCAAATTTGATGAAGATTTTCAAGGCTCTACTTGGTTACTAAACAAACTCTTGGGAAACATTTAGGACTTCATTGTCAAATTCTGCTCCGGATGGTGTGATCTCTATGGATTCCTCCAAGAGTAGTGTCTTGAACGAAGAGATTAGAAAAAAAAACTCAAGGTTCTTCTTCATGGGATGTCCTGATAATTGGCCCCAATGGGAGAAAAAAAAACTCGTGTTTCTCAGTATAGAGAACAAAATAGGAGCATATCCAGAGGAATACTTAAGGATATTGAGTGTTATCATTGTGGCATGAAAGGGCACACAAAAATGTTCTACACGAAGTTGAAGAGGGAAAACAAAAACAAAGAGGAAACTAAAGTAGATGGAAATGAATATTGCGTAGGCACCGTTACCACTGAAGATATTCTTACTGTCCTTGATGAGGATATGATAAATATTATTTTTGATGAGTCAAGCTAGGTTGTAGACACTGGCGCTGTAACATTCCAAAAAATTACATGTCCAGTAAAGAGCCCAATAGGTCTTTAAGAATGCGTATTGGGGATACATAGGTCTTCCAATGCCCAATATTGAGAAATATTGGACATAAATATTGAAAATTGGCTAAGGGGTATTAGCCAATTTCTATATAATGCCCAAATAAGCACAATATTGGGCATATTAGAAAATATTGGCTTAAAGGGCGTTAGCCAATTTTTTTAAATGTTAATGAGCTTGTTTAAGAGATGTACTTGCAATACAGACCCTAAGCTAAAAATCTTCATTTTTCATTTCTCACATAAAAGGTATGAGGCATCCATGTGTCAAGCCTAGATACCATAGCACATGATCAATTAAAATGATCATGTAGATTAAGTAGTGCCGAGAACATAGTGAGGGTCCTTGGGACAATAAGTAAACATTCCCAAATGAACCATAAATAATAGTTAGTTAGGAAAGTGCAACCAACACATGTGCAAGACATGTGAAGAAGTTGTCAAAGGAGGGGACCATCCTAACCGAATTCGGTTAGGGTAGTTATGGGGGAAAACGTGCATAAGGGACCACTCCATATGGGGCCTAACTTCCTAACCAATTTTAGACTCTAACCCACTGCCCCAAATGGCTAACTAACCTAGTACTAACCGAATTGGACCCATTAGTGCACCCGACAACATAAGATCAAAACCAGGTTGACACTAACCTAGTACTAGTTAAAGAGACAATCTAGTACCTATCCTAGTATGGTCCAAAAGGTTAGTTATGGTCCTAACAACTTAGGGGTACTTTAGTAATTTCCCTAGGTTACCTAATTAATTAATTTAGAAAATTAATTAACTAATTTAAAAGGGCTAAAATCGAAAATAAAAAGGAAATTTTTAGATTTCGATTAAGACAAGAAAGGGACAACCTAGTACCTAACCTAGGATGGTCGATAGAGTTAGTTAAGATCCTAACGACTTAAGGGTACTTTAGTAATTACCGTAGGATACTTAATTAATTAATTTATCAACTTTATTAACTAATTTAAAGGGTTAAAACCTAAATCACAAAATAATTTCCAAATTTCGGTTAAAACAATAAAAATACAACCTAGTACCTAACCTAGGATGGTTCAAAGGATTAGTTATTGATATAACGAATTAAGGGTACTTTAGTAATTAAACTAGCTCACTTAATTAATTAAATTAGATATTTAATTAATTAAATTAAAGGGGTAAAACCGAAATTCTTACACTAACCCAGTACAACTCAAGAAACATCCTAGTACTTGACCTAGGATGGTCCAAAAGGGTTAATTTTGGTTCCAATGACTTGAGGGTACTTTAGTACTTACCCTACGTACCTAAATTAATTAAATTAAGGATTTAATTGATTAATATAAAGTCAAAATGTTGACCAAAATCATAGTTAACACCAATTTCCAGATCTGACAAAGTGTTATATTCTCCTATGTTTAGTCAACATAGGAGGTTTTTTTTAGTAAATAGTTAATTAATTTATTTAATCAACTTATTAAACCCTATGTTGAATAAGTCAAGGTCAGTTCCTGAGCCTGAAAACCACGTTCAAACTCAAACAAATACATGACTAAAACCTGAAAACAAGAGTGAGAAAAACAGTGAAAAAACGCAAGAACAAAATTTTTAGATGATTTTCAAGATTTTTTCAAGGTTAGATCAAGGTGGTCTTCGTAGATTAATTTCTACTTAAGGTATGAATTTTCTCTCATGGAATTCTTTCTTCAAGAGGCTTTTCAAATGTTATAACTGATTTTATAAGTTCTTGATTTATTAATGATTAATGAGGTCTATAGATTGGATTCGGATGATTGAGTGTTTAGTTACACAGATTAAGGAATGACATAATGTTTAGTTTTGTGTTCAAGAAAGATGAAGTTGTTATGAGTTTCTTGTGAAGTTGAGTCTACTGTTATAGGTTGTTCATTGAATGATAATTATAAGTTAATTGAATGTAAAAGGGTTGGGTTACAACAAATGAAGTTTAAATGACCACCATATGTGAAAGTTTGATTTATGCCAACAAACTGGCTAGCAAAACAATGTCAAAAATATTATCTCCCAAAATGTGTAGGGTTGTACTAACAAAGTGATAACATTTCTACATCAATGAACTCATAACATAGGATATGTCAATCAATGGGACAAGTCCAAACATACCCTATCCACACAAACTTGTCAACGTAGTAGCATTGAATAAGTAGTTATAAATTTCATAACGAATCAAAGTTAGTTCATGGATCTATAGTGCAAAAATAACTTCATAGCTTGGCCAAACCAAGCATTGAATTGTTCTTGTAAGTTTAATGAAAGATTAAAAGTTCAAGTGTAGTGAATGTTTCGCTTATGCCAATAAATTTGTCTACAACATTATTTTCAAAATATGTAATAGAATTGGCTAATGCTTCCATGAAATTATACTTGAATGAATTGCTTGCCTTATGCAAATAAAATGGCTAGCAATACATCGTCTAAGAGTGATGAATGTAATTGGCTATAATGGTATCTTTAAATAATTACAAGACTAGCTAATGGATAAGGTATACAAAACTAAACATGAATGAGTGTAACTTTGGCTTGTGCCAATAAATTGTCTATGAATTCAGTTTTCAAATTTTCTAGGACCATACTAATTTTGTGCCAATCATATATACCCAAAGTATTGAAATGACAACATAAGAACATCTAAGGTAATTCAATGAGTCCATATCCAAAGGCATGCCAATCATTGGGACAAGTACCAAAATGACCTAACAAAATGAACTATGAACATATGTATTTCATTGAGTGAAGTTCTCATTGTCCATAAATGATGATATGAAGATATCCAACGAAAGTAAGCAAGCAACGTGAGTAATAACATAACTAAAGATGTCTAAGTTAAGAAAGTGACCAGAATGAGGTGTTAAAAGAAGTGAGACAAGCCTCACTTACACCTAAGCTACTATGTTAAAAATACTCACGAATGAAGGTGTTAGAATGTGTGAGACAAGTATTATTAACACCAAAGATGTTCTGTAAGGACAATTCACATTTAATCAATGTAAAGAAAAGGATGACAAGTCATCAATAGAGTAAGTAAATGTTACTAAAACGTACTCACCTATGAGAGTGTAAAGCTAATGGAGAGACCAGTCTCTATGTACAGTCTAATGAAAGTATTGAGACTGATATATACTTAATACTAATGATGAGATGAGAAATCATCTATTGAGATATGATGTCCTCATACTAGAAGCCAAGTTACATGATGTATGAATTGAATGAAATGGAACTTTATACTGAGCACCGATAGACTAGCTATGAGCGGTAATGCCTTCTTTCGGGAAGGGCGGAGGTTCACGTAACTCTCATGAGATGAGACTGTCCGGCATGCCGGGTATAGGTCTTCTTATATCTCCTAGTCTTCGAACCTATACTGCCAATACAGGGATCTGGCAGGGTTCAATTCCCATGTACGCTAGCATGTTTTGGGTCACTTTGGCCGGTGATTCCACCTCTTTTCAGTGTGGGGTAGACACTGGATTTCATGATGCTCACATGATCTATGTCGGTTAAGGTTGGAGTTCCTCAATTCATGAAAGATAATCAAATGAACGATACCGAAGGTGTTTGTGCAAGACAATCAGGAGGTGAAATTAGATTCAAGTAATGACATTAGGTCATTCTTGGTCATTGCACTTCATGATCCCGATGAGAGTCCTAAACATCATCCTAGGTATAGATGGTGCTTACATTAGCCTACGAATGAATGAAATGAATAATGTGAAGTACGAATTAACGAATGAAGCAGACTCGGTGTTTGCTAAAGAAGGCCCTCGGGTTGAGGTCCCATATGTTGGACCCTCACTTGAGATGTCTTATTCTACATAAACGATTCCAAAGTCTCATGTATATGAAATGTATAATATATAAAAGATGATTGTAATGAAATCAATGGCATGATAAATAGAAAATTGCTTATGAAAGGTAATGAATATATAGTGTAAAGAATGACTCACTATAAGGTAGGGAAATCATTCCTTAGTCCTTGGATTACTTACATCGATTCATTATGGGTATGGGACTACAATGAATAATTGCACTTGTAAGTAAAACATAGGACCAAAGGAGTTAATTAACTACATAAAAACAAGAAGAAAAAGACTAAAAAATAATCTAAGTGTATAAAGAGGAGCTCTCGGCCTAAGAGGATCAAAATCTCAAATCTTCGCCCGAGATGTTCTAAGATTATGTTGATGATACTAATATATTGTAATCATATATAAAATGAGTTGTGTGCTTTGAATGCATTAAAATACATCATATTCATACCACAATTCACACCCAATGAATTAAGAAAGTCTAGTGACTAGACTTTCCAGAAATAGCATGTTATTTAGGAAGAACTTTCTTTGATCATCCATAGCCTTATGTGTATGTGTGCATACAACCATACTTAGTACAAGTGGTGTACTAACCCCTACTATTTACTATTTTATAGATGCAGGTTTAGGGACAGATTGACGACTCTTGCAACGGTTTGGACATCAGCGTTTCTCCATACCATTTGGTAGGTCCTATTAATTTTTCAAGGATGCTACAATTTTAGTCTAGCCTTAGTTTTATGCAAAGCTAGTGGATGTTGTCCCTAGCGTTTCTTTCATACTTTCATTTCGAAGCTTTGTAATAAGACCGTGTTTGGCAAACTATTTATGATATATTCATCTTCAGTTTTGAATTTATTTTTTTATGTTAGATGGTTGTTGTCTTATGTTGAGCTTAGTATATGATGTATCTAGTTAATAATTATATAAAGTCTATGTTACTTCATACATATAAAAAGTATTAAATTTTTCTCAAATTTAATTAGATGAATGTAATGAATGCAGGATGAGGCTTGTCTGCGACCTCTGAGAGGTCAAGGACGCCGATTGCAATCCGGATTCCAGAATCCGCGTTGTGACAGGCTCTGTATCCCATGTGACATCAAGGAATAAATTTTTTCTCTTCTTATACTCCAGGTGATTTTGGAACCTTGAGTATGGGTAATGAGAGTGTTTCTAGGGTGGTTGATATTGATACAATTTGTTTGGAAACTAGTGTTGGAACTAAACTAGTTTTGAACAATGTGAAACATGCTCCTGATGTTCTTCTGCATCTAATTTCTGTTGGTGTTTTAGATGATGAAGGATATGTTTTAGTACCAATGGTGATGGAAAATGGAGGCTCATTAAGGGTTCCTTGGTTGTGGCTCGTGCTAACAAACATCGTGGTCTATACTGGACTACGACCTCTGCTTGTGTTTATATGGTGAATGTTATTGAGAGTGCTAACTCTTCAAAATTATGGCACAAGAGTCTTAGCCACATTAGAGAGCAATGACTTAATGTTCTAGCCAAGAAGAAATTATTGTCAAACTTCAAAAGTGCTAAATTAGAAAACTGTGAACAATACTTGACTGGTAAACAAAATAGAGTTTCCTTTAAGTCCTACCTCCCTTTGAGAAAGACAAAGTTTCTTGAGTTGGTGCACTCTGATTTATGTGGTCCAATAAAGACAAAGGCATTGAGTAGTGCGCTCTACTTTATAACTTTCATTGATGATTGCTCGAGAAAACTTTTGGTCTATGTCTTGAAGACTAAAGACCAAGTGTTAGGTGTCTTCAAGAAGTTTCATGCTTCAATTGAAAGAGAAATTTGAAAGAAATTGAAACGTATTCGTACTGATAATGGTAGTGAATATTAGGGACCATTTGACGAATACTGCAAGCATCAATGTATTAGACACCGGAAGACTCCCCCCAAGACTCCTCAGCTTAATGGTTTGGCTAGGAGGATGAATAGGACCTTGATGGAAAGAGTTCGATTTTTTCTTTCTGAAGCAAAATTGCCGAACTCATTTTGGGGTGAGATTTTATTGACCGCTGCACATGCTATTAATCTATCTCCAGCTATTGCTTTGCAAAGTGATGTACCAAATAGTGTTTGGTACGAAAAAGGTGTTTCCTATGACCATTTGAGAGTATTTGGTTGCAAATATTTTGTACATGTGCCAAAAGATGAGAGGTCAAAGTTAGACGCCAAGACAAGACAATGCATCTTCATTGGATATGGCCTTGATGAATTTGGTTACAGGTTATATGATCCAATTGGAAAGAAACTTGTGAGAATCCTTGATATTATTTTCATGGAGAATCAATCAATTGAAGATATAGACAAGGCGGAGAAGGTAAAATCTTTAAGTTTTGATGGTATAGTTCATCATGATAAAGTTCCTCACACAAGTATGCATGATGTTGTTGGGCTTGATGATCACTGTGAAACCCATAATCATGCATCGAATCAACATGTTGATGTTGATAATAGCAATGATATTGTTATTGATTATTCTGTTGCTTATGAAGTTGTGGACGAATCAAATATTCCGCTTCGGAGGTCCATAAGCCAGCGATTTCCTTCCTCCCATTATTCACCCAATGAGTATGTGTTACTCACTGAAGGGGGAGAACCTGAATTTTATGAGGATGCCATGGAAGATGAGCACAAAGATCAATGGATTGAAGCCATGCAAGATGAGATGAAGTCTCTGCATGAGAACCCCACTTATGAGTTGGTAAAATTGCCCAAGGGCATGAGAGCTTTTAAGAACAAGTGGGTGTTTAAAGTTAGAGTTTAAGAACACAACTTGAAGTCTAGGTACAAAGCTAGATTGGTTGTTAAGGGATTTGTTCAAAGGAAGGGTATTCACTTTAACGAAATATTTTCTCCTGTTGTGAAAATGTCCTCGATATGTACAGTTCTAGGTTTGGCTGCTGCTCTTAATTTAGAGATTGAGCAGATGGATGTGAAGACGATTTTCCTTCACGGTGACCTAGAAGAAGAGATTTATATGGAACAACCTGAGGGATTCAAAGAAGAAGGTAAAGAAGTTTTGTGTACAAACTCAAAAAGAGTCTTTATGGCCTAAACAATCCCCGAGACAATGGTACAAGAAGTTTGAATCTGTTATGGGGGAGCAAGGTTATAAGAAGACTTCTTCATATCATTGTGTATTTGTAAAAATATTTTCTAACAATGATTTTATCATCCTTTTGTTGTATGTGGATGATATGTTGATTGTGGGCAAGAATACTTCCAAGATTGACTAGTTGAAGAAAGAATTGTATAAGTTTATTCCTATGAAAGACTTGGGTCATGCCAAACAAATTTTGGGCGTGAGCATTACTCGTCTCACAGATGAATGGAAGATTTATTTGTCACAGAAGAAGTACATTGAATGTGTACTTGAACGCTTCAATATGAAGAATGTTAAGCTTGTTAGTACACCTCTTGCTGGTCATATGAAGTTGAGCAAGAAGATGTTTCCTACAACTAGGGAGGAAAAAGAGAGCATGGCCAAAGTTCCATATTCCTATGTTGTTGGGAGACTAACGTATCCAATGCTGTGCACAAGACCTGATATTGCTCGCACAGTTGGTGTTGTTCAAAGATATCTCAGAAATCCAGGAAAAAAGCATTGGGAAGATGTGAAGTGGCTACTCTGGTATCTTAGAGGAAGCTCAGATGAATTCATGTGTTTTGGAGCATCCAATCTTGAAAGGCTATAAATATTCTAATATGGCAGGTTGCCTTGATAACAGAAAATCAAATACCGGATATTTGTTTACTTTTTCAGGGGACCTGTATCATGGAAGTTGAAGTTGCAGAAGTGTGTTGCATTATTTACAACTAAAGCTGAGTATATTGAGGGTACTGAAGCTGGCAGGGAGATGATATGGTCAAGCGATTTCTTCAAAAGATTGGTTAGAATCAGATGGAGTCTATTGTGAAAGCCAGAGTGCAATAGACTTGAGTAAGAACTCCATGTACCATGTAAGAACAAAATACATTGACATCAGATATCATTGGATTTGAGAGGAAGTGGAGAGTGAATCATTTCACGTCAAAAAGATTCACACAAGTTAAAATCCTGCAGATATGCTTACCAAGACGATACCAAAAGACAAGTTCAAGTGCAAAGAACTTGTGGGTATGTGATCTCTCTAAAGAAAATGAAGATTCCTTCTTCCAGTGAATGGGACTGGAGGGGAAGATTTGTTGAGTCCATCCCATTTTTCGGTCAATTTTTGCAATTAATTGATACAAGTAATTGTTAAAAAGGAATAGTGATAAGAGTTGAAAATTAAGATTTGGTAGTTGGAAAATTGGTATGATTTACAACCCTTTATTGACTTTACTATATTTACCTATGTCAGTAGTGACATAGGAATGGTTTTACCCTTCTATAAATTGAGCATTGTTGCTCATTTTAGAACATACCAAATTACAGAGAAAAATTATTTTGAGAGCAAAGGGAGGTATTTCATAGACTATACAAGAAAAATGTTCTGTGAAGAAAAATAGAGTGTGAGCGATATTTTAGTAAGGTGGAAATCAAAAGAGTGTTGTTTCTTTTGAGTGTATAGTAGTCATTTTGAGTATTCTATTCGTGACTACACAGTGTAAAATTTTTTACTATAGTAATATCCGTTTCTCCTCTTAGCCTGTGGTTTTTCCCTTATTTCGAAGGGTTTCCACGTAAAATACTTGATGTCATTATTTTCCCATTTTATTTCTATCGTTTGACCACATATTTTTGTGTTTGTCCACATTTTTCCAACATGATAGGCATAATGAGTTAATTGAAATCTTCCACGTAATATCATACTAATATTTAAGAAACATTAAACTTTGATATATAATGATTACCCTGATCCTTCAATCACCACGGATACCAGTAATACCCCCTTAGGAACTCCGACGTTCTATCTCAAGTCACTCCACCTCCTTCTAGTTTCAACTCTACCTTTTATGTCATTCCATGTTCATATCAGATATAACCTAACCTTTCTATCATATAATTCATTTTTTGAAACCACTCATCCTACCCACTCAAAAATTATTCTTCTGATTCCATTCCTAAACAAAAAAATACACCCCTAATTCTATTAGCAAATCTACTACTCACCCTTAGGCTCTGATTCCCACACACTAGTCTCAAGACATATTTCCTGAACCTCGGAATACCCAAGGATCCCTAAAGATTTGACCTACACTGTTTAACATATATCTCTGATCTTTACAATGACCTCATCAACATCTAACAAAATACTCCCTCATTCATAGACCAGCATAAAACAATCAAATAATGAAGAAGTAAAATCAGTACACTCATCAACCCACACAGAAACAAACACATTTACGAAGCATTGTACCCAAACCAACCTTAGTAATTGGTATTTTTGTGGTACCGAACCAACCATATAAATATCATGCAAAAGGACTGGTAACCAAGCAAACAAAATGCATAATAGTCTGGTCTAACTAAGAGATATATCATGTACCAAGCATTGTACTCAATCCAATTTTTTTAATCTTTAGGTGTAGTATATGAGTCAACCACTAGTATGTACAAGGCGTGTTACCCGAGCCCATTTACACATCACAATGACAATACATCATATCAAACCTGTAAACCCACATAAACACATTCATTTAATAAAATTAACGTCAATGAACATTTAAGTTTATACTACTTTGATTTCCTAACCATACAATGAACATGTAATACTAACAAAGTAGTAAGCAAGCACATATAACATACACAGAAAACAAATCAACCATCACATACTCCAAATGATTCTTTCCAAGCGATTTCAAACTAATAATTTGAATGTCCATATTCACAATCCTTGGATAACACCCAACAATCTTCATAAGGTTAACATTAGATAATTAAGTCCATACACATCCTAAAAACCATAATCATGCGGACATCCACATACTCAGTGCCTGAAAGCCTATACAAAATTGTGACTTTGAGACCAATTGTATGCATTAAAAGTATTCGTTTCTTATTCGTATATGAGCTAGATTTCTTGACTTATTTAGTTTGCTAATATTGCTACCTTGATAATTGGTATAGATTGCTTATATATTTTGTAGCATATAATTATTCCCTCGTGATGTAATAAAAATAATAATAACCGGTTAACCATTTTACCTCACTGTTTTCCCTCTCTCTTGCTTGTTTAATTAAAAGTTGATTAATCGATGCTAAGACGATTTTATCACCTTATATGAATTCGGACAAATCTTATGGGTTGGTGAGGTAATTGTGCCTACTATTTTATTTACTAATGTTAGTTGATTGTAATTACCTTTGTTAAAGTTGATTGGATTCTTACCTGTTTTATTTTTGGTAAAATTATATTTTTGGGTTGATATAAAATAAATAAATAATTTTGTTGATTTAGTGTCTCCCTTTTAATAAGGAATATGTTATATCAATTGATTCATGTTTTCCTTAATTAAAACTTGACAGATTTCTTACTTGTCTATTTTGGTAAAAAATAATTTAGAATAAAGTTGTTTTTGGCTCCTCTTTATTTAAAGAAAAATAATATTTTGGTTTTTCTTTATTTAAGGAAAAATAATATTACTTTTTTTTATTATTATTTGTTTATATTTGGTAATGAAATATTTTAAAACTTTCTGATTTGGGTCCTCCTTTATAAGGAAAATAGAATATTAATTGATTACTTAAAAAATATTTGTTTACCTTATTTGTCCCCCCCTCTTCTACTATATAAGAGACCCCCTTTGCATTCTTTTAACACATTCACTCTCAATCACAATTTCTCTCGTCACTCCTCATTCTCTCATTGCTCTCTTGCTACTCCTAAAATACATTAAGATCCCGGTAAACATTCAAGTGTTCTTCTTCGCTACTTTGCAACTTTGATTTTGTTCGAGTAAAAGTTGGATCAATTTGTTTTCATTGCTACCATTTCTTTTGTTTAACTGGTTAGTACTCTTAGCATTTACATTATCTTTGCATTCACACATTTGTGTAAGCTGTTGTCTGTTCTTTTCTATATATATAATTTGTCATTAAATAATTGCATATGTGTATCATCTTGACTAAATAAATTGTGATTACTTGTGTAGTTATTTGATTGCTTTGACAGGTTTCAAACTTGAAGTTCAAGTTGAAGATTAGCCATGAAGAAAGATTTATTTGTTTATTCATATATTTGAATCTATATTTTTCTTATTTATTTATTTTAATTTTGTTATATTTGTATAACTCTAAAGCTTTCATATATAATTTTATTTGGGGGATCGTCCAAGGGAAGGGGATTTACATGCTACTTGTTCATTGTAATTTTTTTTAATGTTAGAAATCATGCCTATAAGTTTATCTTTAGCCACCTAGAATTATTGTTTGTAGGCATTGTAATCTAACCAATTTTCAACATGCTTGACGCTTTGTTTAAAAATAACTAGAATCCATTAATTTTTGCATGTTAAAATCAAATCCTAATAATTTAGTAGGCTGTTAGATGTTAAAAAATATTTTATAACTTTTCAGCATTGTGTTATCACGTAGAAACCATGCCTTCATATCATTTAGATTTACAAAATCATGTCTAAATGTGTTACTCCGTTTTGAACACCTAGAAATCATATTTGTAGATTTGTAAATAAATTTTTAGCATACCCACTCCAATAAAATTTGTTGTGCATAGTTTTGCCCTCTTTTAAATTAGCTAATATTATTAATTTGACCTTTTCAATATTTCCGCACCTATGATGCAATATGTTGTTTTCTTAAAATAATAATGATATTAAATGAAAATCATTTCATGCATTTAACAAATTACTTGGATTTTGAATATATTTCATAGTAAAATTTTTGCATTTAATAAATTTACTACATTAATGTTCTACTAGTTTTTCTTCTTACAAAGTTTTGCAACATGATTTTTAAAAGTCATTATTCAATCCTCCTTTAAAACTTTGGATTGATTATGACATTGTTTATTTTTAAAAATAAATTATAAGCACTATCTCCTAACCTATCGTTAGTGGGAAATTCAAAGGAACTACGAGGTCTAGTTCCAATTTTTGAATTAAACCGACGCTTCCCCGGAAGTACCACCTACCCATGATTTTCAAAAGGAATTATGTGTATTTATATATAAATATTTATGTGCCTATATGCAAACTGAATCTTTTAAATCATTTTCAAAATATAAACTTCTATTATTTTTCTAAGACCGACCTCAAAATAAAATTGTTTCTATGGTGGAGGAGCGCGATTAACAATATCGTGGCATCACCCCTCTAAAGAAAAAAATATTTTTTAAAAAATAAAATTTCTATTCAAAACTTGCTCAATTTTTTAAAACTTTACTTTCGCATATTTTTTTCTTGTTTGGTGTAGCATAATAATTTAAATCGAGCTATCTTCTATATCTTTTGTGTATATTATGTATTCTTGTTTATCCCTTTATTAATTGCTTAATATTTGCAATATTTTTTTATCACATAGATCGTATGCTCAAATAATAAATAATTGAAGTAATCTTAATTGTTTAATAATTTATTTGGGGTAGCTTAAAATAAAAAAAATAAAAAATTTATTGGCTTATCTATTTGTCTATTTTTGTCTACTCGACTTATCTTTATTTAATTGATTTGTATTTGTTGTGTTTATTATCTCTATCACCTTTTTAGCATGTTTAAATAATCAATTTAAATAATAACATGAACTACTTGTTCGATTTGTTCATCACATAGTCTCATATATGAAAATAAACAAAAATGAGCTTGATTGTTTATTTATTGCTATCACCTAGCCTTGCATGTTTAAATTAACTAAAAATAAAAATTTAATTGCTTAATATTATGTCATCACTTAGAAAGCATATTAAACTAATAAATGAAGTGACCTTATTTGCTAGTTGTTACCCCCATATAGATTGCATAAGCCACGGCCGGGACCCATATTTGTGGACCTCTAGGGATGCCTAACACCTTCCCCTCAAGGTAATTTGAACCCTTACCCTGATCTCTGGCTCGTTGACCTTAGCTAGACTTAGTTAGGTTAGATAGATGCCTTAACGCGCCTTAATTCGTTAGGTGGCGACTCCTTAAACTCAAACCCAAAAGAGTTGTTAGGTCGTGCACAAAACCCATTTTTGCAAAAAATGAGGCGCGACATACATATATATATATATATATATATATATTGCATGTGCTTTAAATTGCTTCATACACATCCATTGAGTTTGAGAAATTCTTGAGTTGAGTAGAGCCAATGTATATTCATCTTATTCTCATCAAGCTTAAGTTGTTGTTTAGCATTCCAACTCAGACACTTGTACATTCAATGTACTGATGCCAATTGACCTTCATCATTTTATGATCTGACGCAGGTAACCAGGATCAGTATCCAGCGCCTCATTTATTCAGTTTGAGCACTCAAAGTCATTGGTTAGCCTCCTTGATTTTGGAGTATCCTTTTCATGCTTTTTGGAGTTGTTTCGTTGTTAGAATGTTGTGGGGGTCTATCCCAAATTCATCTTAGCATTGGCTTCATAGACAGATTGTCAGATTATTCAGTTGAGTCTCTTTCATTTCAGATATGTCATTTTGAGACTAAATTGTCATTTTGGCTAAGATATTAATTTAATCGTTTTATGAAATTTTCTTGCTTTCATATTGAGTTGAGTTAAGTCCTCCTCTAAGTTAAGCAGGCCAAGCGAAGGGTTCACTCAACACCAGTATTGGTCATTGGGTGTCGGTCACGTCCAGAATGTTATAATGTTGTTGATAAGGTAATCAACATAATATTGAAGTAAAAGTATTGTGTCGGCCATGTCCACAATACCTTTACTTCAATATTATGTTGATTTTACAAATCATCAAGTTATTTGAAATTATTGAAAGTTGACTTTTATTTAACTCTAATTCTATGAGACGAAAGAATTATCAATATATGCAGTTTTTAAATTTTATATATATCCGTAATATATATACCATTTAAAACTAAGTCACAATATCTTCATTTCAATCTTATGTTGAATTTTGATCCTTTAAATGAGGAACTTCTCGATTTAAAGCATTTGGTTATGATGAACATTTTCTTCTTTCAATTTTTTTTATAGAAATTATGCAAAAAGGTAAACTCATTGGAAAAAAGAGAGCATAATTTTAATTTTATACGTGAAAGTCATGAAGCATAATAAGGATTTCTGACTATGGTTCTTTTCCAAAGATAAAATCAAATTAAAAAAAGAATCGTAAATTATATATTTTGTACTTATAGAGAGAGAAAACAAAGGACAAAAAGTTAAAACTCTGAAAGTTATAATCTATTTAAAATTCAAAAACTTCAACTGTTTAAGATAAAGTCAAAACTCTAATGCCATAAAAATTGTAATTTGTAATTTTTAAGTTGTAATAAGTTTAAGAAAATATTAAACATGAGGCAATCATTAGATTTTTAATTTCTACTTTTAATAAAAAATTGAAGAAAATTTATGTGGTTAAGAAAACTTATACTACTTAATTACTCATTATAGCTATAGTTTGTTATAATTATCACATGTGACTAACAATAAACATTAATTTTGTGGTATGACTACGAGTTTGTATAGTTAGCTACATTTGTATGTGTATAATTCGTCAGAATTTATAAATACATATGTATACTGTACAATTATCTAAATGATATACACATGCAATTCATCCCTCTCCCACTCTCTTCCCTCTCTCGCTCGCCTCTAAGGGTGTGCACCGGTCAGTTCAGTTTATCGATTTTCATTTTTTAAATATGTTAACCCAATAATAGACCAATAAGATATTCTTTATCGGTTTTAAGTTTATCATTTTTTTATCATTATCGGTTTGGTTTCGGTTTACCCAATTAGAAAACGTTCGTAAAATATTATATGACTTCTCACTTCTCTAAATGCTTTGATATAGTGAAACAAGAAAGATAGAGAAATTACATCAAAAAGAGAGAGCATAGTACGAAGGCTATAATTACATGTTATCACTAAAACATAGTACCAAATTTTTAATGTTAATCAAATTACTAACCTTTACAAACTGGCAGATGCTACAACTTACAATTACAAACTAAAACTAAACTAAAATATTCCAACAATACTGATACTAAAACTGAAACAAAAACTAAAATCAAATAGCTACAATTGTGAACCCCTTACTTTAATCTTTAGGTTTAAGTAAACATTAAAAACTAGTAAAGCGGCCTAGTGTGAACTTGGTAGAGTAGTAATAATTTGATATAGTTATAGTGTTTAATTATATATTAAACTATATATATTCAATAATTAGGAAGGGTAAAATAATAATTTATTACCCTCTTATTGGGTTATCGGGTTAACCAATAACCCAATAGTAAAAATCGATACCAAACCAATAACGTAATAACATTTTCTTCGGTTCTCTTTATTGGTCTGTTTTTTTTTTTTGCACACCCCCACTCGCCTCTCTCTTAGTCATTCTCACCTCTCTTCTCCCTCTCGCAATCTCGATCGCCCTCTCCTCTCTCTGTTAATATCGCTTGCCATATATAAAAATACATATGTATAATATACAATTATCTAACCAATATAGATTTACAATTCACCTCTCTCCTCCTCTTTGCCCTCTTTCGCTCGCCTCTCTCCTCTCTCTCCAATAACGCTCGCATCTCTCCTCTCTAAAACCTGTAGCTACTGTCATGACCCAAAATGAGTTGTGAGTTGCACCCATGCTTAACCTCCTAAGTGGGTGAACAAAGGAATCTTGACTCCAACATATATCAATAATTCAACTATGAATACCAATAAAATGCGGATGCTCAAAACTTATTAAACTAATCAATTAAATAAACATCTAAAGTATACCACTTATTATCCCCAAAATCTGAAAATCATCACATCAAGGACATATTTTATCAATTAACAAGTCTAAAAGTATCAAAGATACCAATATAAGTAAATAAGATAGTTCATGTTCGAAATTTAAGGACATCACGACATGAATTAGAGAATCCAACACGAGCTAGAAATAATAGTTCGCCTTGAAATCTAATGTGCTGGAGACTGGCTAGAGCTGAGAGTGAGTAGAAGTCGATGGTACACTTACTGCACTCCACAAAAGAAAAAGAAGCAAACAGGGGTAAGGGTCAGTACAAGAAACACGTACTGAGTAGGTATGATCAGCTAGCCCAAAATAAAAATTAATATATAATGAATAATAACATGAAATCAAATATGAAACTTAGTATGTGAAGAGAAACAAAAAACATGAACAAATGACAGTTAAAGCTAGTACAAATTCAATCACAATATTCAACACACATATGAAGACTCATGCTTCGACACCACAATCATTTTGGAAATGGGTTCTTTGAGATGAGTACATTAAGTAAATTCAGTATCTTTTTTCTTAAATTTTATCGTGTCGGAACGTGACACTCTTATCCAATTATACCGTGTTGGAATGTGACACTCCAATAAACAAATACCGTGTCGAAACGTGACACACCGATTTAATAACACCATGTCGGAACGTGACACTCCAATCGAAGAATATCGTGTCGGAACATGACTCTCTCATCCAATAATATTATTACCTTATTATTTATTATCACCACTTTTCAATTCATTAACAATATTACATTAACCCTTCTTTATTCAAGGCATCACTTTGTTAGAGAGGGTTCAAGATTATATATTTCACGATCTCAGGATTTGAGACCAAACACAAACCACATAATCAATCCAACAACCACGCTATCATGTACATAGAAAAAAACTTTACAATATCATTCAATTGCATATCAATCACTATTAAGAGTTTATCTATCACATAGAATAACCGATAACCTACCTCCATCGAAGAACCGAAGTGAACAAGCTACTTCTCAACTACTTTTCCTTTCCTCAATTTGTACGAACTCTTCCAATATATCAAGTATATAGACATAATCTGTTATTTAATGAATCTATAAACACTCATACCATTCTATGTCTAACCTAGACCCAAAAAACATAAATACTTCTATAATCAATTTATTAAGTTCAAACCTAAGGATAGGTCTTAACTCCTCAAATTAGCATAACATTGATGGAATTTAAATAATATACTATACTAAAAATTTAATTAACTATCTAAATATACTAAAATTCAATTTATAACATGATCACACATAATGAAATTGATGATTAAAGCCATTGGTTTCGAAAGCCAGTGGAAACAACTCCAACATAACTCCATCTTATTACCATAAACCAAATTCATAATTTCACTGCAAATGATTGGCTAATAATTGCCTAAGTCATTATACCATAACTTTTAATGAATGAGAAGTTAATGTTGGTATCCCCCACTTTCATACAATAACCATATATATCTAATGAGAAGTTAATGTTGGTATCCTCCACTTTCACACAGTAACCATATACATCTACTTATAATTCCTTATCTTTGACACATAATAATAATTAGGAAATTTTGAAAACCAACTCTTTATTAATATGATTAAAATTATTAATCATCATGGAAAAATGGGTTTACAAAATTCTTATCTTGATTTTTGGTATCTCGGTTTAATCATTTAAATTCAAACTTTGAAAGAGTTTTGGATTGTAAACGAGAATCATATGTAATTTTGAAAATAGAAATAAAAATATCATTTTTTATGTATCCATACCTCAATTTGAATAATTCAACAAATTCATCGATAAAAAATAAATTGAGCATCAATTAAAATTTTGGATGAAATGGTTAGGAATAAAATTCTCGCCAGATTTTACCTTTCAAAACTGTTGTTGCAGTCATCGATGATGAAAATATGAAAAATATTATCAACTCATCCAAAACTTAAGTTCTTTGGATATGTAAAAGTTTAAGACTTCATAATATTAATGTAGGAAAGAAGAAGTGAGTTGGGTTGATTGATAAAGTTTTGATATTTGCAAGGAAGATGAAAATTGTTATCTCCAAGCCTACACCCTGAGTGAGACTGGCACTTGAAAACCATTGCTGGCCTCAAGCGCTCCCTTGTCTTGACTTACTTAACTCAGCGGAAGACAATGATCATATTTATCACATCAATGAACTAAAATAAACTAAAAAAGATATATTAACTAAGAATTTTTTAAAACTGAAATGTTCAACTTGGCCAAAACTGGCAACCCAAGTCTTAACAATAAGAAAAATACTGAAAAGACTTAAAGGAGTAACATCTAAATGTCTATTAAGCCTCTAACATGACTAAGATTGATGTTGATACAGACCACACAACACCTTTATGATTTAATACTGGAAAGAAAGTAAAAGAGTCCTCCGAAATGCAAGGAGGCTCACCAACTGACTCGAGACACTACAAAAAAGCAGTATTTATCAACGGACGAAATCTGTCGCTAATCAATGATTTTCCGTCGCTAAACTTAATTTTCAACGGATGTGCGACGGATTATTGGTTGTTGCTATTTCGCTCGTCAGTAATCTCTTAGTGACAAAATATGAGTTCCGTCGCAAGTTTAGTGACGGACTGGTCCGTCGTTATACTTATATTATTCGTTGCTAATTTCATAATTAATTTCGTTATTTCAAATAAATTTGTGAAGAAACTTCCGTCACTAATCAGTCATAAAATATTCGTTGCTAATTTCATAATTAATTTTATCATTTCAAATAAATTTGCGATGGAACTTCTGTCACTAATCAGTCACAAAATATTCTGCAATTTGAGCCAGCATATTTTCCACTAAAATATTTTGTTGCTAATCCCTTGCCAATATTTTTTTATAGCGACGACCAAATCATCACTAAATTTGTTGCTAAAATATTACTAAATACCTCAAATGACAAACCTTCAAATAAAATAATATTTAGAGGGTTCAAAATCTGTAGATAGCATATTTCAAATCACATACTTATGGTACAAAATATCAAAAGCACTTGTCAACTATTTTGAAGAAAACCTATATTCATCAACTATTGTCATCACACAATTTCTACTATTAAAAAAGACAGACAACATCAAAAGTTAAAGCTACAAGAAAATGATTAAGGGATTTCCTCACCAGTTGAAACTACGGGATCAACCATGTCCTCATTAGTAGTAGCAGAGGGTGCCATGGATGTCACAAGTGATGGATTGCCAATAGCCACTTGTTATACTCGCTCCATAATAACCGAAAGAAAATGATTAGTAAGGGCATGAATCATTTCCTTTACAAACACATCCATATTTCTTGTTGATGTTGATTGAGAAACTAAAGATGCTACAGATGATGAGGCACAAAGATTCTTCCCGTAGTAAATTTTTACTTCAGATCCAAGACCATATATTCTTTTCTCCCTCGGCAGCTTGGTAGTGTGATTCACATTGATCAATATCAGACTGAGAGCTTCTTCTTTTCTATAAAATTTCTTCATATTTTTTCTGTAACAAATTTATATAAAGAGAAAACATTAAAGATTAAGAATAAAACTGCAAGTTATAGTTGTGACTACACAATATCTCTGAATACTTGGTCCCCAACAAACACATGAAGACTTTGCATTCTGGTTCTTGAAGAACGCACAAGTTTGGTAAAAATTAATTTTCCTATTGGAGATCTTGGAAAGACCCTACACAAGATAATTCGATAATTGAAACGAGGTTGGAGTATGGAGAAACAACAGCTTCAGCCTGCTAACTCAAAGGCTAGAAATGCTCCCGATTTGTACTTCTTGTTATGATTATTTGGAAGAGAAGTGAAGCAATAAAGTGTTTAGGTATGACATGACCCTAGTTAGTAGTTTTTTGTAAAGTTTAATATGTGGAATTTCCTAATTTATACCACTTGGTGATCACATTATATGGTACTAAAAACTTTCTGTACTATCTTATCATTATTATGATGTTTTTGATCCTCTACATATCTAAAAGTTAAAAACATGCCCAGAAAACATTCCCATAAAATATTTCCATTCTTGAAGGGTGCTCAATGTAAAAAAACATTTCCAGAAATAGAAGAGAAAAATAATCGTTTAGCAGAAACTTTAAGTGACCTGTAAGAATTGATGAGTATTGATCAACTAACCAAATATTCAATGTTGCCTGAAGTTTCATTCACAAAATGTCATCAACTTGTAATAAATAAACAACACGCTTCCATGGTAAAAAAATAAACAGCACATTTCCAAGCCACAACATGAAAAACATAAAATAAACAGCACACTTCAAAGCCACGACATGAAAAACTCAATAATTAAGGCTTATATATGATGCATTGCAAAAATAATTAAGAGGAAAATCTAGAAAAAAGTAAAATTGATGGTGGCTCTACTTTATTTGCTCCATTAGTTAATGATTTAGTACAATAAAATAAGCTAACCAATCAAACATGGGAGAATATTGAAAAAAAATGAAAAAGAAAAGAAAAAATAATGTCAAGAACAGAGATTACATGAATTCTACTACTTCCAACAACATTTATATGTCTTAATGCTACTTCCAAGAGCATAAACAAACAACAATTACCCTTTCATGAAAACTAGCATCAGTCTTAATGCACTAGATGTCAATCCTCGTTACCTTCGGGTGCATCATAATGCGATGCAAGAAACTAGCATCAGTACATTAAATCTACGAGTATGCGAGGTTGAATGCTAAAAGAACATAGATTTGAAAGAGAAACCTGTAGAACTTACCTAGCTCAACTCAACTCTACAGACTGAACTCATTTCAATATAAAGCAATTTAAATCCATTGCAATATAAGGAAAAGTTGTTTAAAACATGATGTCAACTTTGTACGTATGAAAAGATACAATATAACTCTCAAATATATGTAAAAATACAAATAATTGTGTATATAGAATGTGTTTAACTTCTGTGAGAGTTTTTCTGACCGACAATCATCACTTAAGAGCTATAGTGATGATACAACATTTTGCCTCATGTTATCAGGGCCATCCTATATCTCGCCATTAGTATAGAACTACTAAGTGGATCCACTAGTCTATGCTAAAAATCATTAAAGGAATCATCTAAAAAGTACGACCCTTTTTTACCCATGGTGGCTACATGGTTTATGGAGATTGTGAGTTATCTGAAATCTCCCCATATTGGTGCTCAATACTACCAGCAAAAATAATATTATATTAGCTCTTATGTTTCTAAAACATATTTACTTTTGTTATTGGATATTAGTGCTCAAAACTTAGTTGAAAGACTATCTTGGAAATCTCAATTTCCATGCTTGCTTCATTTAGAACTCTTTTCTGAAAACTAGCCTAAAGGATCTTTGGAAATCTCATTTTTCATTCTTATATAAATGTGCTTATACTTCTTTGGGAATACTTAGTTCCCAAATATTTCTTTGAAGAAAAGAGTTTACTTTACTCAAAACTTAACTCTTAAAACAAAGTTCAAATGTTTGTAAAAGACTTATCACACTTGAATGAACTTCTTTTCCTTATCATTACTCTTTACTCAACTTGATCTTTAAGCCTTAAATAACGTTAAAAGAATTTGCAAAAGACTTCTTGAGACGACTCTAAGAACTTTCTAGACTTGGCTCATAACTATTCTTGAATAATAAGTTATGGCTTCAAGGTTGTATTTAATGTTTCTGGATGATTTCTATATGTGTAGAAGTCATTACTGAGGATGCTTTATGGTGAACTTCGGACGCACCGCCCCAGCATACCTGGCATTATGGGGGCCCTTCGCGCCAACCCCTTCCTAGGTCAAAGTTGACAAATTTTTCCTCTTGTTTTCTCACCTTAAATCGTTGTAATTCGATTTATTTTCTCATATTCACATAAGATTCATGTACCCACATCATATACACAAGGATCTAACCTAATTAACTCAAGAAACAACACTTTCTACCTCAAGAAATTCATAAACCTAAATTCATGTTCAAGAACGAAAGCAATTCAAAAACAATCAACAAGAACATTCAAAATCCAATTGTTTTAGAACTAGATTAAGATGAATTTTAAATGTGTGGCACATGGGTGAACAAAACCGACGTTATGAGAGACTTGCATACCTTTTTAGGGATCAACTCCGACAAAATACACTGTTTACTTTGATGAATCTTGAACACCCTTCTCCTTTCTCTTCTTTTCTCTTCTTCTCTCAAAACGCTAACTCTCTTTGTAAAATTTTAAAATTATCTGGTTCAACTTACACCTCTAACCTAATTACCAAAAATGAAATAAATTAATAGGGTAAGTAAAAGACCAAACTAACCTTTTAAAATGCGGATTTGGTTTTTTCTTATTCCAATAGCCAAACTTCCAATGGCGTAACTCACCCATACGTCAAAATTGCGCAAACTCGAAGGCGTTGGAAAGATGGATCTAAGATATTTCCAACCATATCTAGACATACACCTAAATCATCTTGAGCTAAGTGTTATGGTCGTTCGAAGTCGACCAAAAAGTCACTTTTAATTTGCTTAGAATTTACAAATTTCTTTATTCTTTTTAAAAGTAACTATTTCCAGATTTTAAATTCTTTTCTAGGTCTTTCTAGTTGTGAGATGTTACAATATATCCCCCTTGGAAAAATTCCTCCTTAAATAGTACTCCTTTTATTATGCTTATGGTAGCAACATCAAGTTCAAATACCCACAAGAAAATGCAACCAAACAACATACTTACTCAAAATTTTAACAGTAATAAGAAGAATATTAGTACATTTGTCTGCATTTTTTCCAAATTCAAAGAGATGTGAATATCTCTTCTTCATATATTTTTCACCTTCCCAAGTATCTTCTTCAACAAATTTGTTCTTCCAAAGGAATTTGAGTGACACAACATCTTTTATTCACAACTTGCGAACATGGCGATTTAGAATTTGCACAAGAATCTCCTCATAAGACAAGTTATCTTTGATCCTAATATTTTCAGTTGAATGGCTATGCACTTCCTCAACATGGAGACTTGAAATACCATATGAACCATTGCTAACTCTTATGGTAACTCAAACTCATAAGCTACATTGTCAATTTCCTTGGATATTCTTTAAGGTCCAATATACCAGGGACTAAGTTTCTCTTTCTTACATAACCTCATAACACCTTTCATGGGTGAAACTTTCAAATAAACTCGATCATCTATTGAAATCATGAAGAACTAGATCTAGTCCTATCAGCCCTGCTTCACTAGCTTCAAACCATCCAATAGGGGATCTGGATCTTCTCCCATATAAATAGCTTTATATCGAGTCATTTGGATGCTAGAGTGGTAACTATTGTTGTAAGCAAACTAATTTAGAGGTAGGTGATCATCCCAATTACCTTTGAAGTCAATCACACATGCCCTCAACATATAATCTAAGGTCTGAATAGTGCGCTCTGATTTCTCATTAGTCTAAGGATGAAAGGATGTACTAAAGTTCACCTTTTAACCTAAACCTTTCCGAAAAGATTTCAAAAATTCTGCTGTAAATTGTGCACCTCTATCTGAAATATTGGAGGTCAAAATTCCATAATGTCTTATAACCTGTTTACAACTGTAACATCTCACAATTTTAAATAGCTAGGAATAAGATAAGGAACTAAAATATTCATTTTTGGAGATGAGGGAAAAATATGGAAAAATTACCTAGGTTAAGAAAGTGAGTTTTGCTCATTTTCAAACGGCCATAACTCCTAGCTCAGGATATGTTATATGTAGTTCTTGATATGGTCGGAAAGACCTTGGAGAGATCTTTCCAACACCATAAATATTTCACATTTTTTGTTATAGCATGAGGGAGATATGCCTATCGAATGTTGGGTTATTGAAGTAAGGAAAGTTCAAATCCGGATTTAAGGAAGGGCAAAGTAGCCTTTTCACCAATAAATTTCCTATTTCATTTTTAGGGATTATTTGGGGGTAAAAACAAGTCTTAAATCAGTTTTGGAAAATGAAAATATATCTTAGGACTTGGAGAAGAGAGAAAAGAAGAAAGAAAGGGAGACAAGTCAAGAATTCGCCAAGAAAGTCAAAATTTGCGAGTGGAATTTGTCAGGGGTGATCTCTTTCAAGGTGTGTGCGTTCTTTTGTGTTTGATTAATTCACTCACACACCAAACTTGTTTCAATTAAGTGGTTTTAGAATTAGATACATGTTAAGAAGTGAGTTCTTGAAGAATCTTTTGAATTGATGTTGGTTGAGTTTGTTTGAATACCTATTGTTGTTTAATTCGTAATTGCAGGTTGTTTATTGAGTTTGATATACTGGTTATTGAAGGTAGTAATGATCATAAAGGTTTGGGAAAATAACTATGGAGGTTTAGGGGGTTTAGTGCTAAAAAATAAGAGGAGAAGATCGTTAGCCACACTTGGGCAGCACCAGGCGCGGCGCGCCTCATCTTCTCCAGATGGCCTGGGGTGGCTCTCCTGCAGTGCGCAAAGATGAGGCCTCTTAACTTGAGGACTGGCGAGGCGCGCGCTGGATGCGCCCAAATTGGTTTTTTTGTCAAGTTTTTTAGTTTAGCGTATTTAAGTCCTTCTGAGGTGTATTAACACTCTCAGGGTTTCTAATTACTTCAAATGATTTCTAAACACCAAGGAATAACCAAAGAACACGAATCGTAACCTTGAATTCATAATTTCATTCAAGGAAAGCTAATATCAAAGCCAAAAAGTTAAAAGTCAAGTCTAAAGTTAAGAAGCAAGTCTAAAGACATGTTCTTAAATGTTTTGAAGAGTCTTTAGGTATGTTTAACTTTGTTTTTAAAACTCAAGTTTCAAGTTAAGTAATAAGTAAAGGGTTGAGTTCATTTCTCAAAATCTATAAGGGAACTAGTTATTCTCTAATAGTTTATAAATGTTTTTACATTTAAGATAGAAAGAAACTGAGATTTCTAAAAGAGTTTTGAGCAAGAAAAGGGAACAGTGATTCTAAGAGATCTTTATAAAGCTAAGTGTTGATCAATTATCTCAACCCAAAGAAGGATGTTGTTTTAAAAGCATGAGCTAAAGTATATTTTGGGAGTAGTATTTAGCACCAAAGTGGGGATGAGAGTTCATATTAACTCAAGTCTTCATGAAAACCATATAGCCATTATAGGTATTAACTAGTCATATTTTTTAGATGATCACGTAAGTTAAGCTAGTGATCCACTAAGTTATGTAGTTTTCTGCGATGTCAAATTATAGGACAAATCTTGCAGTGTGGGCAAGACATTGTATCACTAATTAGGCGAATAGTGGTGGTGGTTGGTTAGGTAATCTCCCATAGAAAATTATATTACTTTATATATAAGTAAAATTGAGTTTGTTATTGCATTTTCTATTATGAACTAAGTGTTTTCATTTCTTTACAAGCTTTTTTATATTGCATATTTCTTATTTTTTTTATATTCAGTCAAGCCATTCATGAGTTGAGTAGAGTCAAGGTAAGTGTTCCTTCTTATTCTTTTTCAAGTGTAAGTTTTTGGTAGAATTCCAACTCCAATACTCGTACATTCAATGTACTGATGCCAGTTGTCCTGCATCGTATGATGATGCAGACGCAGGTAACCAAGATTTAACATCATCCAGCACCTCGTCGATCCATCTAAGCACTCGAAGTCATTGGTAAGCCTCCTTGCATTCTGGAGGACACATTTATTTGTCAATCAATCTTTTTTTTTATCAAATGTTGTGGGGTCTGTCCGAACCTTCCATCATTGTATTATAGAGGCTTCATACACAGTCAGACGGTTGGTATTGAGTCTCTTATCTTTGTATTGAAGATACTTTTCTATGAGACTTAAGTGTCATTTTGGCTAAGTTACTTACTTTAAGTTATATTATGAGACGTTATTGAGTGTCGGCAACGTCCAGGTGTAGTCTCGGGGTGTGACAACAACTTAGCATAATCTTCTGCCAAATAGGCAGTCTTTACTGGCAAGAAGTGGGCTGATTTTGTCATTCTATCGAGAATCACCCAAATAAAATCATGATGTCTGTGAGACTTTGGTAAACCTGTGATGAAATTCATATTAATCATCTCCCACTTCCATTCCAGAAGTTCAATATTCTAAGACAAACCACCAGGTTTTTGGTGCTCTACTTTAACTTGTTGGCAATTTGGTCACCTAACAACAAACTCCACAATGCCTTTCTTCAAACCATTCCACAAATATACTTCTCTCAAGTCGCGATAAATTTTTGGTGAAATCCATATGAACGGAATATCTGGAGCTATGAGCTTCCTCCATGATTCTTTGTTGGAGTCCATCCATGATTGAGACACACAGTCTACCTTGATATCTCAATACACCAGCGTCCCCTTGTTCAAAAGCTAATACCTTTTTCTTATGAACATTTTCCTATAATTCAAGTAAAACGGGATATTGGTCGTACTTTCCTTTTATTTCTGACACAAATGAAGACTCACCCCCACTCGTCACCACTATTCCTCCTTTTGTGGAATCCATTAGTCAGAATCCTAAGCATGCTAGTCTATGCACATCTTTGGCTAGTTATATCCTTTTTTTTCCTCCATATGGGAGGTACTACCCGTAGACAACCTTCTTAAGGCATCAACAACCACATTAGCCTTACCTGGGTGTTAAAGAATGCTCATGTCAGAATCCTTAATTGATTCTAACCACCTCATTTGTCTAAGATTATGCTTTCCCTGAGTGAACACATATTCTAGGCTTTTGTGATCAATGAATACATCAACATGGACCTCATACAAGTAGTAACACCATATCTTCAAGGCAAAAACTACAGAAGTCAACTCTAAGTCATGGGTTGGGTAATTCTTCTTCTGAATTTTACCCTGTCTAGAGTCATAACCTATAAATTTGTCGTTGAGCATTGATAAACAACCCAAACACTCCTGATGCATTACAATACACCACAAAACTATGAGTAACTTCCAGTAAACTCAAAACTGGGGCAGTAGTCAACCTTTTCTTCAACTGCTGAAAGCTCTTCTCACAAGCTCTAGACCATTTAAAGTTCACTATTTTCTGAGTAACCTACATTAAAGGAGATGGAATAGATGAGAACCCCTCCTCAAACCTTCTATAATACCGAGCTAAACCCTAGAAATTCCTAATGTCTATTGGAGATATGGGTCTAGGCCAACTTTAAATTGATTTCATCTTTTGGATATCAACTCTAATTTAATCACTAGAAACTATGCTGCCGAAGAATGTCATAGACTCAAGCCAAAACTCACATTTCGAGAACTTCACATAGAACTCCTAATGACCATAGAAGGTCCTAAATG
The DNA here is from genome assembly GCF_001406875.1 of Solanum pennellii. Classification (NCBI taxonomy): domain Eukaryota; kingdom Viridiplantae; phylum Streptophyta; class Magnoliopsida; order Solanales; family Solanaceae; genus Solanum; species Solanum pennellii. The sequence goes on from NC_028638.1 coordinate 23,118,292, forward strand.
CTTTCATGGGATATCACACTCCCTTACTTTCAATTGATTTAGCCAGATCCGACGTCAATCTTAGAAAAATAAGAAACACCCTGAAGCTAAACGAAAAGATCATGGATTCGAGGAAGAGGATACTTGTTCTTGATGGTAACCTTGTTCAATTGGCGGTAATCTACACACATCCTAAGGGAACCATATTCCTTTCTCACAAACAAGAAAGTAGAGCCCCAATGTGAGACACTGGATCGAATAACACCCATATCAAGGAGATCTTTCAACTGCTCTTTCAGCTTTTTCAACTCTTATGGTGTCATTTTGTATGGCTGAATAGATTTAGGACAAATTATTGGAAGGATGTATATACTTAAGTCTATGTCTCTCTCAAGAGGGAATCCGGGAAGATCATTTGGAAAGAATTATGGAAACTGTTTTACTATTGAAACTGACTGAATAAGAGGTATCTAAACACTAGATTCATTAGCTCGAAATAAGTGATAGAAAGTCCCTTTATAAACTAACTTCCTTGTCTTAAGGTACGAAATAAAATGACCCTTAAGCAGTGTCGAACTTCTTTTTCACTCGAAAATTGGCTCATTAGGAAACTGGAACTTGACTACTCGAGTTCTACAATCTCTTGATGCATAACAAGCATGAATCAACTCCATAACCAAAATGACATCAAAATCTACCATGTCTAACTAAACTATGTCAGTCATGGTACTCTTTTGATTGATGGAAAAGGTACAATCACGATAGACTTTCTCCACTAGAATAGCTGTAGAAACACTGAAAGGCTCAAGATGTTGCCTTGGAAAACCATCGAAACTGAAGAATTGGATCATAGCAATGACAACATCCGTAGAGCCCTCTATTTCTTGGCGACTAGTGATAGCATAAAGATGATTTCCTTCGTCGTCTTCCCTTAAAGTAGCTTATCGAGATGTAACTCAATCAGGTGAAGCAATTGAAAACGATTTTGCTCTATTTCCCTCTTTACCATTTGTATGCCTATTCTTAGGACATTACACACTTGACCCTGAGTATCTCCTACCATACTTGAAACATGCAAAGTCTTAGTACCGCCCCCCCCCCCCTTGTGCCTTACTACCTTGCATGCGCAGGTCCAACTCTCAAGTTTTGAGAATTATGAGTTTCATACACACATTGGTTCCTTGGTGAAGGTGAACTAGAAGATGATGAAGCAGGTGCTTTCTGCTTCTCTTAGATTGAGGACAGTTCACCTTATTCGTGTTGCATGGACTCGTCCCTTATGTCTTATCTTTCTTATGCTTAAACTCCTCTCTATCCCTCAGCATTTCCTCCTCAACTTGTTGCACATGGATCAATTGATCATTAGATGTACTATGTACATTACTTACTAGCACGATTGTCTTACTTTCCTTACTTGATAGATGAGACAAATCGACATGAAAAACCTCATCATGCTTCTCATGCTGGAAACCATATTTTTGCTGCACTTAACTAACATGGAAATAAAAGCCCCATGAAAGCACTCTAAAAATAGTCTAACTCACAAATGGTTACGCGTAAGCATGAGTTAGAAAGAAAACTTCTAGAGATAAACTCTAACTCACGAAATGAGTATGAAAGAAGTGAAGGAGTTCCTAAAAGTTTCATCTTCCTAATTTTAGATGTGGTTCACTTCACACCGATAAATAGGATTCCAGAGACACTGATTCATAGACTCCATAGGACTTTGAAATATGTGCTCTGATTACAAGTTTTGTCACCCCCCAACCTACACCCTGGGCGAGAAAGGCACTACAAGACCATTGTTGGCCTCAAATGGACCCTTGTCCTAGCTTAAATAACTCAGTGGAAGAAAATAATCATATGTATCACATCAATGAACTTTACTGAACTAACAAAGATATAATAATTGAGAATGTTTTAAAAGTGAAACATTCAACTTGGCAAAAACTGGGAATCGAAGTCTTAACAATAAGAGATGATACTGAAAAGACTTAAAGGGTTAAGATATGATTGCCTATGAAGCCTTTAATGTCACATCCGGGGAGCACCCCATAGACGTAACCGGCGTCGTCGTCCTCCAAGAGGACTAGGACTAGCCTCTTAGCATTCATCATTACATTCATAGGTTAAAAATGTGGAAAATTTAAAAATTTTCTTCTACACTAATTCATGAGGTTTACGTAGACCTCTCGCTTACACATAATATACCCATATCGAGTATACATCGACCCTTCGTATAATAAGATTACATAGTCTTCTAGTTTTATGGCGCACATATATATATGTATGTATATTAAACAATCTAAACAAGAGTATAACCAATTGGGCATAGCCCATACACCAATACAATAAAATCCACATATAGGTTATACAATCATAGTACTCAAATGAAAGAGAATGAACAAGGTGTCTTTAAGACTAATCAACATCCAATGCTAGAAAGTTGTTTGCCCTCGAAGTGTTGAAGACCTACCCAACTTGGAGAATGAGATTCCAAATTTTCTTCAAATGGCCACGATCTCCATAAAAGCATGCCAAATTACATAGAAAAACCTGTCAGGACCATGTACATTACAAGACCAACAATACCAAGTCTAGTCAAGTCAACATGCATATCAACATAATTGAGAAGGTAATCAAGACAACTCTTATCATCAAGTTATAATATCAACAACTATGCATTAGAGTCCATAGCATCATAACCAAAGCAAGACCATCACTCATGAACCCTCATTAAGTTCACTAGTGCAATCACTAACTAATGCCCCATAACCTCACTCAACCAAGTAAACCCAACAAGAACTATATGCAATGCCCAACTTCACATACTATATCATTAAAACATAACATCATCATATTTTAGCATTAGAGACCAACCACATGTTCATAAGTGAAACTCATATCACCTAGTGTCATTAACATGTAATATCAAAATATACATATTTATAAGCATATAAGCACATAAGAACATCTTTCTAAGACTTCCCTCAAGGCTAACTAGTGTAATGTATTGGTAGAGTCACATACCCCCACCTAGACTAATCCAAATCCCTTAGGTCATACTAGTTTGAGATTACTTTATTGCTTCATTTTACCTTTTGGGAACATCTTGATAGACCACATGAGCTAATGTCAAAATCGGTGTCATGGAACCCTACATCGAAAGAAGGTAGACTACTTTCCAAGGTAGTACCAAAACATGAACATAACATTTATGTAGATCCACTAGCTAGTATTCCTATGGGGGAAACATAGTTCAAGAACTAGGAGATGTAGTTGGGACCCTTTGTATGCTAAATGCATTATAGTCTACAATCTCATGAGTACATTAGTGATTCTACCTTCCCTATGTGGGAAGGGACAGTTCTCACTTCTAGTTCACTCGGAGCTAAGCTAAGGTCCTTTTTTAAATGTCTATCATTAATAATCATAGGTTAATTTAGGTCATAGGGTCTACCCCTTATATAATCATCATCATAGATCAATAGGAATTGCATGAATATTGTCCTTTCATTACAATTCACACATGTGAGGTTAGTACATTTACATAATAACATTATGACAAGGTACATAGACAAACTCATCACCACTCTTATGTCATTAAATCCTAGTCAATAACTCACAATTCATAATTCAAGACATTCCAATTCAACATCGTACCAACCCTAATCAATAGTAAATAAAACAATAGCTAGGTCAATTGCATCCTCACTATTCCAATCAACTTCAATTCATAACCTAGGATTCGGGGGAATAGGGTTCATCATGAATTATTCAAGAAATAGATCTAATCCCAACAATACATTACCCTAGGCATTTATGAATGAATTAGAATAGATAAAACAAGTCTAACAGTCAATACATTCTTCAATTTCTATCAATTCATAAGCAAGATCAAAGATTTGAGAATTTGGGGAAAGGACATGATCCACACGAAATTCCCTCAATTAACATCAATTACTCAACAATCTACACTTAATTAGCCATGGGCAATCACAGTGAAACATAATCAATTATCAATTTCAAGTTTAGAAGAAAACTTATTAGAAGAGAAAAAACCTTGGAATTTGGTTATTTAGAAATCAACTTTGAGAGGACTTCTTGGGGAAAGGAATCCCAAGAGTGTAGAAATCATAACTTAATGAAGATTACACGAAATTCAAGTGAAATCCTAGAGAAGTTGGTCCTCTTTTTAAAGTTTTTTTTCAATCGAGATTGAATAGTGAGAGAAACTAGAGAGACGTGAAAACTTTTGGTTTTTGATTTGTGGATTTGATTTGAGTGAGTAAATGTGAGGAAAAACTGATTTAAAATCAATACATAGGCCTCCCATGAAATACCCAAAGTACCCCTCACTAAAGTTGACCCTTTAATGAAGTCAAACTTCAATTCTAAATTTTAGATTTTCGTTCGGGAACAAATCCGCGACGAGGAGCCGCTCCCGCGTGATTTTCTATTTTTTTTTTAAAAACAGTGGAGTCTCTGACCTTCCCGCGACGCAGACTTGATTTTTGACCAAGGGCCACCTAAGTCGGCGACGCGGACACATTTCCCCTATGTGTATTTTAGCTACTGCCTTGGCAGCTTGTCAGGCCAAGTTTAGGGTCCTTCGACCCTTGGGGGTCGAACCTGTACATTTTTACCCTATGTACATGTTTTTACCTATTTAAAGTCATTTTACAAGTTTTAGGCCTCATACAACACCTCCAAACCTTCACGAAACCTAAGGACGTTTCACAAGTTAAATTAGACTAGCTTCCGAATGTCTTGAACGTTTCTTGAAGTCTTGACTCTAAAACTTCCTAAATTATAAGATTATTTATTTTTTAAAAAAAAAAACCATGTATGGGAAAAATAGTGTTTTAATCTTCATTTTAGATTAAAAAAATTACCCTAAGTATATAGGGAATTTTAAAACTTCCCATTATACTCTTTCTAAACAAATTGAAAATCTTCACTTTAGATTAAAAAAATTACCCAACTAGATAGGGAATTTGAAAACATCCCATTATACTCTTTCTAAACAAATTTAAAAACTTTTACAATTTTATCATTTAAAAATAACAACTAATTTGATATCCTCATATTATAAACCCAAGCAAGTTTCTTTTAAAATTCATCATTTAAATAATATTTAATATTTCAAAATTTTATATCAATTTCTTTTTCGGCATTTGCATTTTAAAATAATTTTTTAAAAAAGGAAAATACAACTTATAATCTCTATGTTCTATCATTATTGATAAAAAGATGGAACTAATAATTACTAATAATCTACACTAATGCTAAAAATAGCATAAAAATAACAATAACAATAACAATAACAATAACAATAATATATTGATTTTTTTAGAAAAAATCCAACTAAATATAACAGTGTGATCTTTATTTTGAAAAAAAAAAGTAATTTCAAAGGATAATACTCAATAGTTCTACAAAATTAGGCTAAAAACTAAATTATAGATGTAGAAATTCCGTGTATTATTTTTTTTTCTATATTTTCATAGTTCAAAATTTTTATTTCGAATTTTCAAAGTTAATAAGAACATATTACTAAGAACCATGCCCTTAACCTTTCTGTTTCCTTACAAATTTCTTTTGCAACCATTTCTACGGCTTTCCTAAACACTGTCTTGCATAAAAAATATATTGATGAACTTACTATTACATCGATTATTGATTTTCCATATCTTTAATCTAAGCAAAAATATATTTTAACATTTTAGAAGAAAACCTACCAAAAAAAGAAATAGAAAATACGAAGAAAAAGCTCAATTATACCTATTTTGATTTGGCTGGTCTCATCATAATTCGTCAATGCGGTAGTTTTCCTGTAAAGATAAGAATGCACTTTGTTGCCTTTTGTTTGTTATAGAGACATCCTATTTATCCTCCTTAACATGATGTAGTTGTGTTTTTAAAATTTAAAATTATATCTCATTCTAACCGTATAAGAAACTGACGTGCTTTTTTTTAAAAAAAATCATATTTCTTTTTTTATTTTGAATTTTCTTTAAAAAATCATAAAATATTTTTATTTAGTTGCTGCTAATTTGTAAGATGTGGATAATGATTAAAACAATATTTACCTTTTAAAAAGTACTCTTTTTATTTTAAAACTTGTTTTAAAGCTAGGTTTTATTTAAAGTTGCAATTTATTATTTAATATAATTACATATTAGTTAAAGAATGTGTTTTCTATCTACTTGTGAAAACCTAAATCTTAAAAAGACTATCCATTTCCTACCAAGAATCCACTAAAAATTATAATTATGATAAATGACAGAAAAAAAGTGTTTATACTGTTTTTTATTTATGTTACACACAGTTACAATGATATTTTTGAACTTTTTTTTAGCTTTAGAGTTTATTTTTTATTTTATAAATTTAAATTGGATTTTAAATTTTTTATAGTGTTGCAATTTTATTAGGAATTTTAAAATTTTAAATTGTAGGAATTTTATAGTGTAGATAGATCGATATAGATTATCACATAGTAAAAGGTGATTACCTATTTGAGTAAAACTGTTTGAGTTATTTTTCCCCACATTTTCAGTTTTCCTATTAATTTTTTTAATAATTACATGTTAAATTAATTTTGCTAATTCATATTGTTGCAGTTTATTTTTAAAAAAACAGTTGAGTTGGTTACTTTTTTTTAAAAAAAAAAAACTCTTACGTGTTTTCAATTTTTTTTTTACTTCTAGATTTGTACTTTTTATTTTTATCATTTTTATTTTTATTTTAAATCTTTCTCTTTAATGTTAATCTTTCTTTTCCTTTTATTTATAATGTATATATTATTTATGCGGCTATCATATTTCCTATAATAAAGATAATATAAATTTATTATGTTTAAATTTTGTATATAGCATTTTATACAGTAATATTATCAAGTTATGACGTTAGAGTTTCAATTTCATTGTGTAGCATTTAATATCTCACTCTATAACATTTTATTAATAATTATATTATTATTTACAATTTATTAAAAAGAGTTGTTATAAACAATTAATTAAAAATTAAGGGGATAAAGTAATAATGGATAATTAATGTTAATAATTAACACGCTGACAACACAAATTATGAAACTTTTGTTTCTTGATTAATTTCTACATTTAATGCAGTTAGCACGTTTTTTAACATGAATAGTTGCACTTTTAGAGAATTTAATTAAAGTTAAATCTACGATTAACACGTTTTTAGGGATATTAAATATTTTTAAATTATCATTGCCTTAAATATATCTACTTAGTTAAAATAATATTATTTTTTTGAATTAATTTCTTAAAAAACTCAACCAGATAATAACAAATATTTTTGGATTTTCAGAATACTTTCAGATTGTCATTTTCAAACATATTTGGATCAACGTTACAAGTAGTCTTCTCTCCAAAATTTCACGATTATTTTCAGATTGCTTTCAACGTAGAAGTCATTTTTTCTAAAAATTCAAGAATATTTTCATAGCTGCATATTTCACTTCTTTTTTTTAGTAACCTAATAAATTTTGGCATGTAATAAATGTTTCTATTTAAATATAATATTATTTTTATATTAATTTTGTATTTAAAATGTATTGTGTTTGTTTAATTGGAGTATTGTATATGACAATGAATGATATATTAACTATGTATGAAGTGTGTATGAATTATATGAACTGATTATAAATTTGTGTAACGTTGAAGTCTGAATTTTTTTTTAATAGTTTATGAAGATTATACAAAACGTGTATCATTTGTGTATGAAAGTTCATTTATTTTTTTTAAAATTATATGTTTCTAATGAAATTAGAATATATGTTTTGTATTAATTTTGTACAGCGGGTAGACCAAAACTTGAAAGATGGAAGGGGTTTGCTGACGTGAAATTCAAAAGGACAAAAATGACTTGCAGTAGATGCCGTCAAGTTGGATACAATAGAAAGACATGTTCAAATTATCCTGTGCAAAAACAATGATTTTGTAATGTTACATTTGTTATGTGTTTTTTTGAATGTTAGAAACACGTTTTGTCTTATTGAGTGCAGTTGTTATTATTGACATTTATAAAGTTTGATTTCGTAAAAAATTGTCATATATATATCATTTGTTTCTGGTACATATGTCAAAGTTCAATATGACATTCATAATTCATACAACGTTTACACATTATAAATATATATTGAACTATTCTGTCATTCATAACATGTTCATATAGTATTCATACAATGTTCATACAGTATTCATACAATGTTCATATATGTACCATTTGTTTCTGTTACATATATCCAAGTTCAATATGGGATTCATAATTCATACAATGTTTATACATTATATATATACATTAAATTTTACTGTCATTCATAAAATTTTCATATAGTATTCATACAATGTTCATATATATACCATTTGTTTCTGTTACATATATCAAAGTTCAATAAGATATTCATAATTTATACAATATTTATACATTTTTCATACAATGTTCATATATTTTTGCATATTCCAATCGAAATTTATACAAAAATCATACACATTTAATAAAGTGCAAATATTCATTTAAGCATACTACCATTAAATACAACATTTAATATATTATGACATATATAGTTAAATATATTTTATACATTATGCAGACATGAGTGTTACAAGATCTCTAGTGCTGGATTTTTGTGACAAGTCAAAATCATCTGTTGGTTTCACACTCCAAGAAGACGACGAAGAAGAAGAAATTGATGAACTATGTGATTCTTCACTCACTTCGTCTTGTTTTTCATTAACAACTGATTCTCCAATCATGTCTGGGACAGAATTTTTTACTTTCCTCCTCTTGTAACATTTTTTTTCAATTGCTTTCACCGTTGACACCTCTTTCCTTTTTGAAGGACTAGACCTTACTAGTTCATCATTCGACTTCTTCTCTAATTCCATCGCAGCTGTATAGCCTAAGATTTGCGATTGAATTTGAGTTATACATAGATCAAAAGATGGTATTTCAACCATGAAGTTACCGGTATAGTTTGTACCTCTTGTGAATCTCTTTAGGGTATTTGGTTTAGACATTGTATTCAACAACCCAGATCCTAAAAATTTATAGACAAATAAATATTAAAAAATTTGACATAAACAAATATAAAACTTGAAGAAACCTGCATTATCTATACAACGTAAATTTCCCCTAAAATCAAGCAACAACATATAAATTAAATAAATTGACAAAAGAATCAGAGAAAAAATAAAAATCTTAAGAAATAAACCTGTTTGATGATCTATACAACACGATTTTTTCCGAAAATTATGCAATATTGCGAATTTGATGGTCGAAAAATAAAAAATCTAATTTTCTGGAAGATTGATAGAGATGTAGTTAAATAAGGGTTTTAAGCTTAAACTTATTTTGGGAAATAAGTTTAAAGCTTGAAAGGTTCCTCCTTGAAGATGACATTAAGCGTGCGAATATGTATGCTCATATATGATATGATAGAGAAATTAGGTGTGATGTCCTTAATTAATTAATAGAGAGACGATTAACCTTTAATTGATTAATAGAGAAAGAAACGTGAAAAAAGACGTGCAAAATAAGATGGTAGAAAGAGAAACCTGTAAATAGGGGTAAAATCTTTTTTAGGTAAATTTAATATGTATTTGCAATTTTTTAATTAAAAATAGTCAAATATTATAAATTTAATATAGTATAATAAAAAATGCAATTCGTCATTTTATGTAGTTTTTCATTATTTAAACATATTAATTATTATTTAAATAGTAAATTAATTTTTTTAATAAATATATTATTAATTGATATGGTATAACTTGATAATAATATGCTATAAGTAGTTTATTTTTAAAGAATATGAATTAATTTTTTTTAATTAATATATTATTAATTGATATGCTATAATTTGATGATAATATGTTATAAGTAGTTTATTTTTAAAGAGTATGAATTAATTTTTTTTATTTAATACATATTGATAAGCTATAAGTTGATAATAATATGCAATAAGTAGTTTATTTTTAAAGAGTTTGATTATAACTTGATATCTATCATCTTAAATGTGTGTGGATATTAATTTTTCATTTATTATTTAACAATTTATTAAGAATGATAGGTTAACTGTGATTTTATTTTTATATATATAAACTGATAAACTTTTTAGTTTTCTTTTTTAATTATTTCTGAATTCAAATTTAATTGAAAAAAATATTTTCAAAATTTAAAATTATTATATAATCATATATTTAATTTTTTTTTTGTTATAAATCCATTGCATAAGTGGATAGTCCATAAAGTTGGTACATGATTCACTAGGTTTCATGAACCTTTTTGGATAAGAATGTATCTATTTATTATGATACTTAATATGGTGACTTTTGGAGTGATTTCTCACTCTATAAATAGGGTTGTTCATTCACAATTGTATGAGATACATATGAGACTTACATACACTTGAATAAGAAGAAAAGTCGTCTTCTTCAATCTATTTCTCTTGTCTTCTTCTCTTTATGATATTAGTCTTATGAGCTTGATTTTATAACACGTTATCAGCATGAGTCTCTAGCCAATTAAGATTGAGTTTTAGTTTTTCTTTAACTCATGTTTTGGTTGATCTCGTTCTGAGAATCAAGGTATAATATACATAAAATCAGGTATGTATTTTCTAAAATATTTTTATAATTTAGAATACAATAGTATTCAATCACTAACAATTATCAGGAGCCAAAGGCATATACAACTATTGGTTGAATATGACATGCTATACCAAAATTCTTAAATGGAAGAAGGTATAAAATTTAAATAGCATGAGTTTGAATGTTATTTTAATTGTTTTGAAAAACTCAAAGGGCGAGTCATGTTGTACTTCAGTCTATTATACCGTTGGTTAAGGGTAAGACGATGGATTCAAGTTTCATCGCACCAAAAGGATAAGACATCAGGTTAAAGTCCGGATGCATAATTATGAAAAATATTTGAGGATAAGACGATAGATTCAAGTTCTATCGTACCAAAAGGGTAAGACATCAATTTGAGTTTTGATGCACCATGATTGGGTTCAAGTCCCATAGAATTATGGCGTAAAACGCCTTATATGGATAAGACATTGAGTTTGAGTCAATGCACCATAGCAATGATAAAATGATGGNGGTAAGACATTGAGTTTGAGCCAATGCACCATAGCGATGATAAAATGATGACTAAGAAAAAAAAATATTTTTGATGAAAAGCCTTGAAATTTGTCCCATTCAATTCGCTCAATTCCATGAAAAGAATGTGGTAGCAACACATGATAACTTTGAAATCTGATGTTGACTTGCTCCATTCTATCGTATTAATGTTAGCAGTGAATAATTAGTCTGACAGATGACAAATGATTAACGATATGAAAAAAGGGCATGAAGGGACGAAATTATAATAGTCATCAATGAGGTAATTATAAAAGGAAGAACACTATGGGTTTTTCAAATAGTCCTTCAAAATGTGAAAGCAATTGTTATTATCAAAATGGTATGAAAGGTCATTGGCTTGCGATCTTGTCGACCCAATATTTGATAAGTTTTTTAAATCCTCCATCAAAATAAAAGAATATAAAGTGGTGATGAACTTTATTTCTCAAAGTGATGTTGAGGTATGTCATGGAAATATAATGAAATTTAAAACATAACAATGTACTTATAATGCAAATCTATGAAGTACATATAAATGATTAGTCCATTCCTTGAAGAAAATGTGACTTTTGATGAGTATCGTGAATGCTCGACCATTCTATAAGAGAATGGGTCAAGATGTGATAAAATCATTATGGATTGAATATATGCCACAACTCACCTCTATAAGAAGTTTGAAAAAAAATGATATATGTCAAAACTCATCTCTACGGGAGGTTTGAGAGGAAATAAATTTTATTTGGCATAAATGGCTAATCGTATTGTACGTTTATACGTCACTATGGTATGTTTATTATGAATTATCAANAATGTTGTCAACCCAATAATTTGACAAGTTTATAAATCCTCTATCATGATACAAGAAGATAAAGAGATGGTACACTTGATCTTTCAAAGTGATTTGAGGTGTGTCATGGAAATATGATGAATTTTAAAGTCATGACAATGTGCTTATAATGCAAATTTATGAAGTACATATAAATAATTAGTCCATTCCTTGAAGAGAATGTGACTTGTGATGAGTATCGTAAATACTCGACCATTCTATAAGAGAATGGGTCCAGATGTGATAAAATCATTATGGGTTGGATATATGCCACAACTCACCTGTATGGAAGGTTTGAAAAAAATGATATATGTCACTTCTCATCTCTACGGGAGATTTGAGAGAAAATAAATTTTATTTGACAGAAATGGCTAATTGTATTGTACGTTTTATACGTCACTATGGTATGTCTATTGTGAACTACCGAAAGGGCAAAAGAAAGAAATAGTTCTTGCCTATAAGGGTTGTGGTCATTATTGTGTTGCAATACAAATTTGTCATTGGTTGTGTACCTATGGTACAACAAAAGTAAAGCAAGAAAGACGTCTTGCTCGTAATGATTTTGACCATGACAATAATAATATAATTTCCTCCTTGAAGGAGATGCTCACCATAGGGATGGTGTCATGCAATATGTAATAGTACACAAAATTAATTGCAAGCTCTAACGAGTTGTGCTATTACCAGAGGAATAATATTGGGGTTGTAGTAAGTCTTAAAAGAAACTTTTTAAGTTTCGGATGAATTGAAATTAATATTGAGACTATAAATCAANAAGTTTCGGATGAATTGAAAATAAATATTGAGACTATAAATCACTACAACCGAAGAGGATTATAGATATTTATGTAAAAGATTACCCCACTTTTCCTCTTGTCTGTTTCATACAAACATGTACATCTTGATGAAATCACATGTAAAAGTAAATTATAAGTATACTAAAATAAAGATCAGTTGGCATGACTGGTTGACCATTCCGATTAAATGTGATGCAAACGTAATTGAGAATTCAGGTGATTTATATTATGAAGAAATAAAGATTCTTCAAGAATTCTCTTGTGTTGCTTGTTCTCTTCATAAAATGATCATTGTACCAGCTAAGGTTGGGATTGTAATCCCCTAAAATTTTTGGAACATATAAAAGGGTGAATATGGGCCCGTTCACCTGCCATGTGGATCATTTGCAACTATATAATCGATGCATATATGCGATGGTCACATAATTTTTTGTTGTCAACCTACAATTGGTTTTTGTAAGGTTGCTTGCTCGAATTGTTAAAATTGAGAGCACAGTTCCAAACTATGAAATTATATTAAAAATGCTGGTTGATTTAGCAGAAATTGTATGCCTCCAATTATAGCTAAATCATGGTTATGAGAACAAAACTCCCACATAAGATTTGGTATGAGATAACTTTATTTAATATGTAGCAACACATTTATGCATCAAACCAACAAGGTTTCCCCATTGAAATTGGTTCAGGGTCCGAAACCATATAATTTTCATCTAAACTGTTGAATGTGCGGTAATGATTTTAATTGCTCCACCACGCACAAAGATGAACTTTCAAATAAGGTTGGAATGAATGTTAGATTTTCTAACATTAGGGGGGAGAGATGATTGACAGCCGAAAATTAGGAGTAAGGTTAATTATGAATTATCTAGATCCTCGTTAAATAAATATGTGAACTTAAAGTTCAAGGGATAATTCAGTTGCATAATATTGCAAATCAGTTGCCAGATGAATGCACTGACCCTATGATATAATTCAGCTGCAAATGCTCCAATGTGAAGTCCTTGAAGGACAGAGTCTATGTTACGCCGGAAGCGTAATAGACCAATCGATTCCAAATATAGAATTCCTTGAAGAAGGAAAGAGCAAATAATCAATATGGTCATGATAATGAAGCAAGTGCTATAAAATAGCACATTGACTTAACACTTCATAAAATCTTTAAAAAGGTTCGGGTACCTAAAAAATGAAGAAAAATGAAGAAATCTCGATAAGTTATGTCTTGCTAGAATCGATATTAAATAACTGTCGACGGTATCTTTGATATGAGGTAGTGCTCAATTATATAAACTGTGACGAGGATCTTGAATTTAAATCTGTCATATAGTGTTGAAAAATAAATGGTTGACCAAGTAAAATGCACAATTCAAGTATATTTTGTTTCACTTAGAAAAGTGACATTTTGGACTGGTAGTCCATAAATCAAGGGATAATGTCACGGGGGTACGATAAATTATTGTGCGATGGTATAATCGTAATATATCAAGTACAATTTGTGCCTTGGGGCATAAAAGTTTTTCGAAAAATTCCTGACATTATTGGGGACGTTTTCTCCTATTGGTGGATGCAATGAGGTTTGTTTTGATCTGGCAACATATGAAAAACTTGAATGCATGTAATGAATAATTGTAATGTCTATCTAGACAATGAAGGTTATATGAAAATCCTTGAAACAATCGAGGTGTCTGAAGCATATATAAGAGTTTGAAAGAAACTTTTTCAATAAAGCTTCAAGAATCCTTATATGGATTGAAATAGTCAAGGAAGATAAAGGGTACAAAAGAATGACCCTATTTGTCCTTGTATTTTTATGAAAAGGTCTTGGTAAGACAAAGTTTTTTCTTGACCTACAGATTGATAATTTGACCAATGAAATATTTGTTTAACAGTGCACATACACTGAAAGTTTTAAAGCAATTTTATATTGATAAATCGCATTCATTGAGTACCCCAATGATTATGAGATCACTTGACATAGATGATGATTCAGTTTGATGTCAAAAGAAGGATGAAGAGTTTCTTGGTGATGAAACTCTATATCTTTGTGCAATCAGGGCACTAGTGCATCTTACTAACAATATTTGACCAGATATTTATTTTGCAGTAAATTTACTGGCAAGATTTAGTTTCTCCCCCGATAAAAGGACATTGAAATGGTGTTGAGCACATTATGGGTTTATCCTATTCCGAGGAATTCAAGACAATTGATTGTTTATGCAGATGCAAAATATTTATCTGATCCGCATAAAGCACGATCTCAAACATGCTATTTATTTTCATGTGGAGGCACAATAATATCCTGGCAATCAATAAAGCAAATGTTGCTACGCAGAAATAAAAGCCCTCCATGAAACAAGTCGAAAGTGCGTCTGGTTAAGATAAATGAGACACCATATTCAAGAAATGTGTGACTTTTCTTTGAAAAAAATAATATACCAACCACAATGTACGAAGATTGGAGACATCATCACAAGAAATTAAGTGATGTTTTAATAGGGGGAGTATAATACGTGTTGCACTCTTTTTCTCTTGACCGAGGTTTTTTCCCACAGGGTTTTCCTTGCAAGGTTTTTAATGAGGCAACAAATAGTGTGTATCAAAATATATGTGTACTCTTTTTCCTTCACTGAATTTTTTCCCACAAGGTTTTTCCTAGTAAGGTTTTAACGAGGCACATTATCTATGCACATCCAAGGGGGAGTGTTATAAATCCATTGAATAAGTGGATAGTCCATAAAGTTGATACATGAACAACTATCCATATTCACTAGGTTTCATGAACATTTTTGGATAAGAATGTATCTATTTATTATGATACTTAATATGGTGACTTTTGGTGTGATTTCTCACTCTATAAATAGGGTTGTTCATTCACTATTGTATGAGATACAGATGAGACTTACATACACTTGAATAAGAAGAAAAGTCATCTACTTCTATCTATTTCTCTTGTCTTCTTCTCTTTATGATTTTAGTCTTTTGAACTTGATTTTGTAATTTTTTTTTAAAATCGAAAATGAAAGACTATAACATGTGTTTTAAACAAATTAAAGCGATTAATTAATTTAAAAAAAAAACTAAATATGTCAATTGTGATATAATTATATCATAAATATAATTATATCATTAAATTTTTTTTGAAAACTGAAAATGAGAGACTATAACATGTGTTTTAAAGAAACTAAAACAATTTTTAATTATTTTTTAAAAAAACTAACAATTTCAATTGTGGTAAAACAAAACTTTAACTGTTCTTTTAAATCAGTAACCTTTTTAATATTGATTTAATTCTATTTAATTAATTGAAAATTTAAAAGTTTAGATTAGAGATTATTTACGGTGTTGACACGTAGGCGCTATCACCTCTTCTATTTTATATATATATATATATATATATATAGTAATTTCAACAAGTATGGATGCCAAGACTTATTTACACATAAGGTCCATGGTAAACAACACAGCTTGACCCCGGAGACTCATCTCCACCCAAGATTGGGGTTGGTGGAGACGATGAATTGGGTGAGTAGCAAAGAGCAGTGGGTGGTTTGCTACTTGGGGTGGGATTTGCATGGGTGGGTTCATTGTTGGATTTGAATGTTTTAGGTTCCAAGGACTCTGAATGGGGAACACTGGGATTCTTTGGTAGATTGGAAACGATGAACTTTACATTGTTATATTCAGTAGGAGATTGTATACGCTTAGTGTAATAAGGGAGAGATGATTGCAAATCTTTATAGCCGGAGAAATTTTCTACGTCATTGGGTGATAAAGTTTTAAGGGATGATTGGCGCATGTAACCTATGAGTGTTTCACCTTATTATTCAACGGAAAAATGGCCAATGAGTTTTGCGAAGCGTTCTGGCTGGCCTATCATATTAGTAGCTTGCAATTCTAGGTTTGCCCTTTTTGGAACGAGTTAAGTGATGAATAAGGTACTAAAAGGTATCGCTTGGGAAGAATTATTATTATCAATAAATTTTATGTTTTTCAGTAGGAGTAAGAATGTTAATCCACGTGTTGCTGTCGGATTTGGGTATGGGGGTGGGGAAAGAATAGAGGATTGGCTTTAGTTTGGGGGACATACAGAGGTAGGGAGTATGCGCGAGGACATGAAGTTGTCATTATCTTTATGCATAAGTGCTATAAATTTGTTTGTAAAGGGATTGCCATGACCTAAAAGAATATCAACACAGTTGGGACTGCTTTTATAAGAAATAGAAATTTCGTTGGACCTCTTGTTAGAATTTAATACAGTAGAAGCATTTAAAGATTTATATTGACGGTGTGCTTTTATTTTTGAAATAATAACTGCTTGATGGGAGACTCAATATATGGGGGGAATTACCAGAGGGGCCAGTTGCGGGTGCCTTTTTCTCCTTTGTTACCTCATTGGCCTGAGTGATTTTTTGTGGCTGCGTCATATTTTACGCCTACTGGGAATGGAATAGTTTGCCAAATTGATATATCTTTTAAATCCTATTGTTCTTGTACATGCATTGCAGTTTTGGCTTTAAATTGGCGTTGGTGGAGTGTAAGGCCTAATCTCCCACAAGTATTACACAAAAAACCCTTTCCCTCATAAATAAGTACTTAATTATGATCCCCTATGTTGATGCTTCTCGGCAGAGGTTCGTCTATAGGTATTTGTAAACATATTCTAGCATATCTACCTCTAAGTGTATATTTTCTGAAAGCATCAATATTAAGAAGTTATCACACTGAGCTACCAATTCTAGAGAGGATATCTCTATCATTGAACCAAGTAGGTAACACTGGGAGTCGAATCCAGATGGCTGAGTATGTGAACTTTGCTTATTCTGCTACCAAATTTTCTTTCCATCGTTTGATCAATAAGAAGGAACTATTAGTAAACCATGGACCATGTTAATGGGCTTGACCATATTTTCATCTGTTTAGAATTTCACTATGTAATAGTCAGAACCCAAATCAATAAGTGGAAAATTTCTCTTGGATTTCATAATTTAGTATTTTTTTTTTATTTCAGGTAGTGATCGACCATACGCCTTCCCATCAAATTGACGATGAGGGAGAATTTCCAGGGGAATGTAACCTTTCCTTGTCTTGATGGGTAAGAGAAATAGTTTTTGCATTATCGGTTCTTGTGGGGGAGCTGATTCTTTTTTGTAGTTTGTACCCTTGTTGAAAGGGGCTTCGTGCACCAATTCATCAGATAAAATTCATTATGTTAGTTCCGATTTGAAGCTAGTAGTTGTTGTAATTTGGGAATTTGGTGCTTTATCTGGTTGTTTTAGAGGAATCACATGGGATACAAGGTGTCTTCATAAAGTTACATTCTTATGAGCTGATTACTAATTATTTAATTGTCTCTTAAAAAAAGTGTATTTGTTTTCTACTGAAAGCATGATTGTGTTTCTTGATCTATGAAAAAAACAAAAATAAAATATTGTGTTCATATTTTTGTCAATCTTAATAGGTTTTTATTTAAAATCAAATAAGAATGATCAAATTTCTAAAAAGAATCTAATGCCGAATAAATTAAATACTACAAAACTGAATAGCTGTGCTTTTTAATTTTCTTTTGTACAACCTTCCATGATTTACCGATGAAAAATTCATATACGTAATGCATTTAAGAACACAAGTTACACAATATAAATCATTAGAATTTAAATATTCATATTTTTTTTTATAATTGTCTAATTCTCGTAATCTATTTTTTTAAATTAGGTCTTAAATAAACTCTTTGTGACTTTACAAATCTAAAAAAAAAAATATCAGACACACATGCAACACACTCACATGTCCAGAAACCCCACCCCCTCCCCCCTTAGCCCCCACATGAACGCAAGCACGCACACACACACGTGAGGCAGAAATTTCTGTGTTGCACACTGCATAATAATGGTGTTAAATGAAAAATTACCCCTATTAGAGAATAAGAAAAATAAAAGCCATAAATCTTGATGTTTTGCCAAAAACCAAGGAAATAACAAAAGTCTCAAGCTCAAATTCAACGTGAACAATTTGGGTTTGGGTCCCTTGAGAGGACTATTGACTGAGATAATTATATATCTTGAAATGTGAAATTTTACATCGTCTGTAAAGAATGATTATATGGTATAAGTTTGAGTTGTGCGTGTTATTATTATATTGTATTGGCTTATGTATGCTACAATAGTAAGAAGTGGAGGAAGTGTACATGATGTAAATACTTAGATGAAATTCACCTGGGAGAAAGCGGTTCGTGGTTGGTAGTTAGAAAGATCGATTCGTGGTTGATAGTTAGAAAGCTTGATATAATATACAATGTGTAACGACCTGTTTAGTCGTTTTGAGCTGCAGATTTTATTTCTGGAAAAACTGTGTGACTCGACGGAACCCACGACGGACCGTCATGGACACGACGGGCCGTCGAGGGGGTCTCGTTCCAAAAGACTTAGACTTCTGAAATTT
>NC_028638.1:23145362-23162492 GCF_001406875.1 Solanum pennellii
GTAATTTGATCATAGATGTTCTTGTGGTGATGACTTCCAGATTTTGGGGAAATAATAGATGTTGAATTTTAGAAGTTATTGAATTGTCTTTTATTAATAAGTTTAAGTCTTCCGCATTGCTTTATGTTGATATTAAATTGAAATGTTAAGGTTTAGATTGGTTGGTTCGCTCACATCGGAGGGTAAATGTGGGTGCCAGTCGCGGCTCGGTTTTGGGTCGTGACACAATGTGGAAAAGGATAGACAATAGAAAGAAGTAAGTAGGGTATTTTAAGGTATCCGAGAGTAAAAATATGGAGAGCAAGGGGTTTATTGTATATTCTTGGTAGTTGATTTCTTATGTTATTAAACAGGAGTCGGGTGGACCAATGATGGTTATAACAAGATGTGGTTTCGTACTGATACAACTCGTTCTATGCCTTTTAGGCATAGTCTGGATGATTCATTAGGTGAAGATGACCAATACTCCAGCAGCTTCTACATCTGCTTTCGCATGGTGAGAGTTGTGTCTTTTCTTTATTATGTCTTGTTTTATTCTTAATAGCTCTTTTACATGTTTAAATGGAATCCTTAGGGTGTTAATTTCTTTACGAGTCTTAATCCTAATTTGTTTGAGAAGATTTTCATTTATAAAAACTTTATGATTTCATTTGTATCTATTTTTCATTATCTTTTAGCATATTTTGACTATTGAAATATAAGTTTTCTCTTACTTAGGTGGTAACATATAGTTTCCCTCATGGCCCTGTGGGTTGTGGGTTGGATCAGGAAAAATTGGTATCAGAACCCAAGTAACCAGTCTCACAGTAAAAGAAAAAAATATTGACTAGACTCCTGCTAATTGATGTGTTGACATTCACATCTAATCTACTTCAAGCTAGGAAATAATCTAGAAAGTTATCTCATCTTTTCTGCCTTCGTCAGAGGGTCGCTATATTTAATTTTTTATATTTTGTAGTGTAATTTACGTTCTTAAACAAATTATGCATTTGAAATTTTTTTCAATAAATCATAAAAGGTTTCCAACAAAAATTAAAAACCCGCACCTATTATGTTTTTTTATTTAAATTATTCACCATTAGATTACTTTTAGAATTTTGATATTTTATTTGGTTTTAGAGTAAAATCTATTATGATTGAAAAAAAATGAACAAGCTACTTTATTATTTTTTTTTCGTAAAGAAGAAACTAAATCATGCTTTCAATAGAAAATGAATACATTTTTAAAAAAATAATTAAATAATAGTAATCAGCTCATAAGAATGTATAAATTTATACTTTGTTAAATTTAAAATGTGAATTTTGCAATATTTAGATATTTAAAAACTATAAAACAAAGCTAATAAACGATAAGATATATTTATTTCATAGTCAAATATAAACATTTACTTTCTTTTCATCCGTTCTAATATAGAAGGAAGCAACTAATTATGCAAATCACAATTTTATTTCATCGGGATAGAAATAAAAACTTTCAGAATTAATTAAAAAGAACATTTTCATGGACAAAAAATCTTACGGTGTCATGAATAATAGTACACAACGGGCTTTCTAATGTACTATACAGACACAAATCGAGTCATGAAATGATGTTAAATAACCCGTAAATTTTCACAACAATGTTAAATAACACATCGGTGTGGAAATTTATGAAAACAAGAGAAATTAAAGTAGTGGTGCACGATACAATTACTGACTATTCATTGGTGAAAACTCCTTAAACATCCACAACTAGCACAATCATTTCTTAGTTCCATCATCACCATTCTATAAAAATTCATGACATCCATCAAATAATAACCAAACATAGTAGCATGATTGACATAAATCATATTTTTTATCATATCATTACTTGGATTTGAGCTTGAGTTTTTTGTCATTAGCTTGATTTTTTTTTCTTCTTAAACCTTATGAGAGAAGATTTTATTTCTCCTTTTACTTTGTTATGGATAAAATTTTCATTTAACACTATTGTTATACGGTGTACAAAAAACAAATTTCAACATCACATGTGTGTGCATGTGTCTGCGTTATTGCATACGTGAGTGTGCTTACATGTGTTTGAGTGTATCTTTGTGTCTGAACACTTTTTGGAAAAGTGCGTGCGTAGAATGTGTGTCCCATAATTATTATATTAAAATTTATAATGTCAAAAAGAGCTAATTTCATCCCAATTTCAAAAAGGGTGTTGACACCCAATTTTGACCGACCTTTAACCATTTTTAGGATTATATCCGACTAAATACGTATTTTAAAATTTACTTAAAGTTTTGAAGTTTTAGTCGATTTTTCTCAAAAATTATATATTTTAGTATCGTTTACTTTATAAAATTATTATAAAAATATTTATATTTTAATTTTTTTTAATGAATTTCAAATGTTTTTAAAAATAAATGATTTTCAATATTTTAATATATGTAGTATTTTAATTAAATAGTAATTTCTACACTTTCCCTAAATTTTAAATTCTAGCCTATTCTGTCATAATTTCTTTCAATTCTAGCCACTTGAATTCGAGTTTATTTCAATCATAGCCACTCTTTCATTTCAATTCTAGCCAAATTTTATTGCAATTTCAGCCATCTCATATCCAACCAAATCTGATTTTAAATGTCATCTTTTAATCTCATTCGTCCATTTAAATAAATAAATCCTAGATCGAATCCTAGCCCTTTAGATCAACGGTTGTGATTAAATTCCTTTTTCTTCTTGATTCCAATACACTAAAAATCAAAACCTAAAAAAAACTCACTCTTCTCCCTCCCCTCTCCTTGGCACCTGCCTGAACCTCCCTCTCTCTCCGGCGACCCCTCTTCTTTCTTCCCCGGCCAGCCAGCAGCTGCTGCCCGCCTCGTTCCCTTCTCTTCCCCCCTTATCTCCTTCTCGCTTCTCTCCCCTTCCCTCTCCTTCGTTTCCCCCTCATCCCTCTTCTCTTCTCCCTCTCGCCCCTCTTCTCTTCTCCTTCTTCTTTTGCAGGCCGGCGACAGCCACCACGCAGCAGCAGCCAGGCGAGGCAACCAGCGGCGACAGCCACCACGCAGCAGCAGCCAGGCGAGGCAACCAGCGGCGACAGCCACCACGCAGCAGCAGCGGACAACAGTGACCGGCGAACAACAGCTTTGTCCAGCGAAACCAGCAGCCTAGCGAGACATTGCAGCAGCCCCTCCCTTTTCCGGCAAAACAACGGACAACAACTCCAGCAGCTCCGGTCAACAGACACAAGCAGCAGCGCCAAACAAGAAAAAAAATTCTGGCGAGGAGAGCAACATCAACTCCGGTCAGCAGCAACCATAAGATTGAACAAGTGAATCTCTATCTCCGGCGAAGTTTGAGTTCAAAGGCGGATCTCAACAGATCCGTCCTAGTAAGTTTTAATCCAAATGATTTAATCTTTTTTCATTACATTATTGGTTATTGTGAGATGATTGCTTCGGAGTCTGTGTTTGGCATGTTCGATTTGATCTTAGTTGTTGATTTGTGCTCCGTTATTCCGTTGATGTGTGCTCAGATCGTACACAGTTTTTTTAACTTTCGTTTACTGTTGTACAGGTTGCAAACAAGCAAAATGTGTAGATTTATTATTTTGTTGTCCATATTCATATTATTAGTCTTATTCATATAATATCGCCAATTCGAAATACCCTTGATGCATTATCTTAAGCTTTGAACTGTCTTTTTGTGACTGAATCAATTTCGGCTCTAATAGTATTGTTTGTGGTTAGCTGCCCTCTATCTCAAGTTATTTCTACATATCTTAAAACAATTTTAAAATCTTGTTATGCTCAGGCTGATTGGTTATCCCAAATCCTCTCCCTCTAATTGATCTCAAATTGTTGATGTATTTTAGCCTGAATATTAGTCATTTGTGATGAATGACTTTACTTGATTGCTTGTTTATATATGATAATTGGCTGATTCTCTCTGGCTAAGTTAATTTGAAATATGCCTATCATGATCTTTTTCCATCAATGATGTTCAATTTCTAAAATATTTTTTCTTGTCTTGATGATGAATTAAGTTGACTATTATATACTTCGTATCAAGAAGAGTTTTCTTTCCTTGCTGAATTTCTGGTAATTTTTCTTGCTCATCTCTTTGATAGTGCTTTGACTAATTAATTAATTAGTGTGGCTAATTGGTAACTTCTTATCTTATTAGGGAAAAGTTTTTCATTCTCTTATTTATTTATATTCGGTAAAAAATATATATAAGATAAAGGCTAATTTCTTACTTGTTTATATTTGGTAAATATAATTAAATATTTTCTTATTTTGGATTCTTCTTTATTTGTGAAAAAATACTACTCTATTAATTTATTCTTACTTGTTTATATATGGTAGAATAATATTGTTTTGACTCTTCTTCATTTATGGTAAAAGATTATTTGTACTTATTTTATTTTTGGTAATGAAATATTCTTATAATTTCCTGATTTTAGCTCTCCTCTAATTTAAGGAAAATAGTATTATAATTAACTCCTTGATTTATTTTATTTCCATTATTGTGCTCCCCCTTATTTGTTATATAAATAGGACTCCCTCCCCTCCTTTCATACACACATTGACATCTTTGAAAAGAACTCACATTCTCTAACTCATTCTTACTTTCTTACCACAAATGCTACATTATTCTTAAACTTTCTCATTCTCTCATTACTCATACATACAAAAACTCANATATATAAATTTATTTGGGGGGTCGTCTAGGGGAGGGGGATTTATATGCTTACTTGTTCATTATAAATTTTTAGAAATCATGCCTATAGGTTTGTCTTTAACCACCTAGAATTATTGTTTGTAGGTGTTATAATCCAATCAGTTGTTTGATGCTTTGTTAATAAGTCTAAAAAATAATAACTAGATTCCATTAATTTTTAATGTTAAAATCAAATCATAATAATTTAGTAGGTTGATTAGGTGCTAACTTTTAGCATTGTCTTGTCATGTAGAAACCATGCCTAAGGATTAAACTGTTCATAACATTTAAATTTACAAAATTATGCATATATGTTTGAACACCTAGAAATTCATGTCTATAGGCTTGTAAATAACTTTTAACATATCCATAAAAAATAAAATTTGTTTGTGCATATTTGTGCCCTCCCCCTAAAATTAGTTAATATTATTTAATTAGTAATCTTATTTGTCCCCTTGAAAATTTTTCGCATTTATGATGCAATATGTTGTTTTCTTAAAAAATAGTGATAATAAATTAAATCATTTCATGCATTTAACAAACTACTTTGCTTTTGAATATTTCATATCAAAACCTTTGCATTTAATAAATTTACCACCTTAATGTTCTACTAGTTTTTTTTACTTACAAAGCCTTGCAACATAATTTTCTTAAAAAGTCATTATTCAATCTTCCTTTAAAACTTTGGATTGATTATGACATTGTTTATTTTTAAAAAAATAAGCACTATCTCCTAACCTATCGTTAGTGGGAAAGTTAAAGGAACTACGAGGTCTAGTTCCAATTTTTAAACCCGACGCGTCCCCGGAAGTATCACCTACCCATGAATTTTGAAAGGAATTATGTGTGTTTATGTGTAAATATTTATGTGACTACATGTAAATTTTAAATCTTTTAAATCATTTTTTTTCAAATACATAAACTATTTTTTAGACCGACCTCAAATAAAAATTGTTTCTATGGTGGAGGAGCGCGATCAACAATATCGTGGCATCATCCCTACAAAGAAACAAACATTTTTTTAAAAATAAAAATTTCATATTCAAAACTTGCTCAATTTTCAAAACTTTACTTTCTCACATATTAATTGCTTAATATTACAAACTTTGTTTATAACATAGTCTCACATGCTTAAATAAAAATAAAACTTGATTGTTTATTTATTGCTATCACCTACCTTGCATGCTCAAATTAATGAAAATAGTATTAGTTGTTTTTTTTTTTGTATTTGTTATCACTTAGCAAGATTAACTAAATTATGAAATGAAGTGACTTTGTTTGCTAATTGTAACCCCCACATAGACTGCATGAGATACGGTCGGGACCCACACTTGTGGACCTCGAGGGATGCCTAACACCTTCCCCTCGAGGTAATTAGAACCCTCACCCTAATCTCTGGCTCGTAGACCTTAGTTAGACCTAGTTAAGTTAGATAGGTTCCCTAACGCGCCTTAATTTGTTAGGTGTCGACTCCTCAAACTCGAAATCCCAAAAGAGTTGTTAGGTCGTGCACAAAACCCGTTTTCTGCGAAAGTGGGGCGCGACAGAATGGCGACTCCGCTGGGGATATTAGGTTCTTACCATTACGTGTTTCATTCTTATTTATGTGGGGTTTACTTTATATTATCTATTTCATCATTTGCTAGGTGTTCATCATATTTAGCTATCATTTTGTTGCCTTGTTTACTATGTTCTTTTCATGTTCCACCCCTTTTCTCCATTCTTATTTGTTTATTACTATGTTTCACATTCCCCCGTTTCCCTTATTTGTTTACTACATTTAATCCCCTATCCTCTTTCCTTATTTGCGTGATTTTTATTTTTACACCTTTATATGTTTAAATCCTTTTATTTATTTATTGTTTTATAAAATGCTTATATGTTACCACTTTCCAATTTAAATGCTAAGTGTTTATTGCTTTGATAATTGGCATTCCGCTCATATTTCCCCCAATTGGGACCCTCTCCTTTTTTCTATTTTTCGTGATGTTGTGCCTTTTCACCTCTCACAACCACTCCAATTCTATTCAAATACCCATTATATAGAGTCGGCATATGCGTGGACGTAACGGATAGTTTTACTACCGCGAAACCACGAGCCTCTCGCATAGAATCCCTTTCAAGTCCGCGTCAAGACAACTCTTAGAAGTCCTTGTTAGGTCATACATGCTGCATAAACCCTAGGTGGTTTGACCCTTGGCGTCAATCCATATAATTAGTAGGCACCTTATTGTCTAAAGGGCCCCAACACCCTTTAGACAAATTGCATATTTATGTGTCAATTTGATCATCATATTTTAAATCAAGTCATTATGTCAAAATGGAGTTAAAATCTTTCTTCGACTCTAAACTTCAAATTGGCAAAGTATAACTTGAATCAATTATGTGACCTTATTCTATTAACTGTTTTAATTGTCCCACTTTAAGTTTATCGTGTCATTCATTTGATATTATAGTTTTGGCTCACTATATAATAACTCGGTTTTGTGTTTGATTTACTTCTTTGACTAAAGGTTGTCTAGTATCTGGATAATTGGCTCGACTAAGAACCCGCAACATGACAAATATGTTCAACCTTCGAAAAAATCACCCAT
The DNA here is from genome assembly GCF_001406875.1 of Solanum pennellii. NCBI lineage: Eukaryota > Viridiplantae > Streptophyta > Magnoliopsida > Solanales > Solanaceae > Solanum > Solanum pennellii. Next base: position 23,152,652 of record NC_028638.1, read on the forward strand.
CTTCTCGTCCAACACAAAGTACCTTTTGGACCATCTCTCCTCATCCTATTCCTACTCACACCCTCTCTCAACAAAGGTCTCCATCACGCCTCAACTTTGATGCTTCACAATATGAGGGAATAGGTGACAAAATAGAGAAGTCTAAGCTAGATGCACTGCAACGAAAAATACATGACTTGGAGAAAAAGGTGAATGGAGGATTAAATTCAACACCAACTCCTGGCCTAAGGTATAAAAATTTATGTCTACACCCAGGAGTTGAATTGCCGTCAGGATTTAAAATACAAAAATTCAACATGTTCGACGGACGTGGGGATCCAATAGCACATCTCAAAGATTTCTGCAGCAGGCTAGTTGGCTTAGAAAACAATGAACCTCTCCTAATGAGGTTATTTATTCAAAGCTTATCAGGAATAGCCTTCACTTCGTACGTCAAACAAGACTTTGACAAATGGCTCGCATGGGAAGACATGGCTCGAGAATTTGTGGAACAATACAAGTTTAATAAAAAGGTTGACCCTACAATGTTAAATTTGATCAAATTGAAGAAATTAAGTCACGAATCTTTTGAGGAATATGTCATACGATGGAGAATGGAAGCCTCCAAGATACGTCACTTACCGCATGAAGAGGAGTTGGTCCAAACTCTCATCAGATCACTTGAGGGTATATACTACAAAACCCTATTCTTTGCTGGTATTCAAAGTTTCGACAGTCTAATTCGAATTGGAAAAGAGTTAGAATATGGCATTCAGTCTGGAAGAATTGCTGATACACAAAAATCTTTTCAAGTCCTGAAAGACTCATTAGATGAAAGGAATGAAGATGCATCTACCTATATACCTCCGAAACAAAGAAATCAGAATATTGAGCAAATTCATGCTATTCTTGAGCCTTCCTACCCTCAGGTATCTCAACATAAGGTGAGGAAACCTCGCGTCTTCACTCCCTTAAGGGAAACTTTGACCGACATTTTCCAGAGATTATGGGCTAAAGGACTTCTAAGACCAATAAATGGATGGATTCCCAAGCACTCTACTTCAAACTTTAATCTATCCAAAAATTGTGCCTATCATTCTAACATTCAAGGTCATGACACCGAAGAATGTGCAGCATTGAGAAATAAGATTCAGAATATGATTGAAAAAGGAAAAATTATAGTTCAACAAGGACGACAAAACAACAATTGCAATCCTTCTATGGCGAATACATTCATCGTTCAAGGAGACCCTACAAAGATGTATGTTAGGCACTTGACAAGGAAGCGTAAATCACATCAGAGAAATTGATATGGACAAGACTCTTATGAACAAAGTTGGCTTTATTGTTCTCAGATTTTATGCCCAAAGCCTTCCCCATTCCTTGTAAATCTGAACTACGTTTGACCTGATTTCCTTTTTGGATACGTAGGCAACCCTCCATGGGTCCGGTCTCTATCAAATAAATTTTCTTTCTTTCCCATGGTCATTCAAAACACTCATTTACAAATTCAAATCTAGACTAATTGACAATCCATGAACATATTTGACACTTGAATTCGAAGTCGAGCCTTAATGTCCAAATACAAGACAATCACTTTCTTTGGAACTTACAATTTTTTCTTTGAGTGAAGCAGGATCAAAATTCCTTACTAATAAACTGGGGCAGAATTTTTGAGGAAACCTCAAAAATTTTCATAAAGATGTTTGAAAAAGCGAGTATATATCTTATACTCTAAACTGGGGCAGAAATTTTTGAGAAATCCTCAAAAATTTCATCACAACGGAATGCAACTCTAAAGGCAAAACAAGCACATGTATGACCCTCTCTCGCCTTTTAAATATACGATTTTTCTCTGGATGCAGGAATAAATATATATGAGCGTACTGTCATATTTAGGAGCTACTATGTAAGTTATACTATCCTCAGATTATTTTGAAGAGGCTATTATCAACTTTCTTCTACGATTGACTGAATATATATTTAAGCTCTCCCGCCTTATTACAATATGACATTTAAGCTCTTCCGCCTTACAATAGGGTATTTAGGCTCGTCTGCCTTACAATACGACATTTAGACTCGACTGCCTTACAATACGACATTTAGGCTCTTCCGCCTTACAATAGGATATTTAGGCTCATCTGCCTTACAATACGATGTTTAGGCTCGTCTGCCTTACAATACGACATTAAGGCTCTTCCGCCTTACAATAGGATGTATAGGCTCTTCCGCCTTACAATAGGATGTTTAGGCTCGTCTGCCTTACAATACGACATTCAGGCTCGTCTGCCTTACAATACGACATTTAGGCTCTTCCTCCTTACAATAGGATGTTTAGGCTTTTCCGCCTTACAATACGATGTTTAGGCTTTTCCGCCTCAAAATATGATGTTTATGCTCGTCTGCCTTACAATATGACATTTAGACTCTTCTGCCTTACAACAGGATGCTTACATACATCCACATTACTACGATACGTTCCCGTCTATTTTATTATCGCTATATTATCACATCTGTTGGAGTTTGACATTATTCTTCAGAGATGGGCCAAAGACTATCAAGGCTTACACTACGTCTCAAACAGATACGCTTTTTATCACCTCTTGTCTATTTAGAACTCATATTTTATTATTATTGGTCATACTTTATCTATTTTATAAGCTAACATTTTATCTAGAATTTGCAGATATGACCGATCGCCCCTGATTACAATTATCATGCTATCATCTATCCCAACAAAGACCCTATCAATTCTTTACTACTCATATTCCGAACCTTGCAAAAGTTGATAATCTCACTCTATCATGCTCTTCTCGCTTCTTTGTCATGCTCTTTTAGCCTCTCAATCTCTCTCTTCTCGCTACTCTAATCTTATCCATTCAAGCCGATATTGTGCCTTCTGAATACCTTACCGCTCTTTCAACTTTTAAGAGTTTCATTTGCTCTTGAATCTAGAACTACACACGACCTGATTCTCGTATAACCAGAGATATGTAGGCGACTTAAAACCAAAGTCTCGGTCGTACCCTTTTTCAACTTTATAACGTTTCAATTGATCCAACTGACATCTCTCGTCGGTCGGACAAAATCGGCTACTAAGTCAACGTTGGTTGCCTGACAATTCATTCTTCATTTCAATCAACCAAGGGGCAGCTGTTGACACCCAATTTTGACCGACCTTTAACCATTTTTAGGATTATATCCGACTAAATACCTATTTTAAAATTTACTTAAAGTTTTGAAGTTTTAGTCGATTTTTCTCAAAAATTATATATTTTAGTATCGTTTACTTTATAAAATTATTATAAAAATATTTATATTTTAATTTTTTTTAATGAATTTCAAATGTTTTAAAAAATAAATGATTTTCAAAATTTTAATATATGTAGTATTTTAATTAAATAGTAATTTCTACACTTTCCCTAAATTTTAAATTCTAGCCTATTCTGTCATAATTTCTTTCAATTCTAGCCACTTGAATTCGAGTTTATTTCAATCATAGCCACTCTTTCATTTCAATTCTAGCCAAATTTTATTGCAATTTTAGCCATCTCATATCCAACCAAATCTGATTTTAAATGTCATCTTTTAATCTCATTCGTCCATTTAAATAAATAAATCCTAGATCGAACCCTAGCCCTTTAGATCAACGGTTGTGATTAAATTCCTTTTTCTTCTTGATTCCAATGCACTAAAAATCAAAACCTAAAAAAAACTCACTCTTCTCCCTCCCCTCTCCTTGGCACCTGCCTGAACCTCCCTCTCTCTCCGGCGACCCCTCTTCTTTCTTCCCCGGCCAGCCAGCAGCTGCTACCCGCCTCGTTCCCTTCTCTTCCCCCCTTATCTCCTTCTCGCTTCTCTCCCTTCCCTCTCCTTCGTTTCCCCCTCATCCCTCTTCTCTTCTCCCTCTCGCCCCTCTTCTCTTCTCCTTCTTCTTTTGCAGGCCGGCGACAGCCACCACGCAGCAGCAGCTAGGCGAGGCAACGAGCGGCGACAGCCACCACGCAGCAGCAGCCAGGCGAGGCAACCAGCGGCGACAGCCACCACGCAGCAGCAGCCAGGCGAGGCAACCAGCAACTCCGACAACGCCAGCCAGCAGCTCCGACAACGCCAGCCAGCAGCCACTCCGGCTAGCAGTTGCGGCCAGCAGCCAGGCGAGACAGCCGGCAGAAGCAGCAAGCAAAAGCTCACTGTCTCTTTCTCGTCAATGCAACTACTCCGACCATCAGCTATGGCGGAACTACGGTGAGTTTTCTGTTCTCTTCTCTTTCCTTTCTTTTCTCTTCTCCAGCAGGGACGACCAGCGGCCATAAACTCCAGCAACTGGAAGCGGTTCGGACAAGAGCTTCAACCATTCGAAAAATATTTCGATCTGCGGGTGATTGATCACAATTGATCTGTCCAGGTTTAATTTTTTTTTCTCGTTTTCAGATTATTATTATTTATATCATAGCATTGATTAATTGGGGTCCTCAATCTGCTCATGATTTCCATGAAGAATTATTTTTCATGTGTTTAGGAGATTAACAAGTGCATTAAGCTTCATTTGGGTGAGTTGATTTTATTTTTCTCTACTTTATTATGTGTATTGGCAGAAGATCTCTTTACTTATTATTATGCTCTTGGTTATTCGGATTGTTCGGGTATGATATGAATACCATCAACTCTAATTGTTTCTCCTTGATTAAGGTTTATCAGGCTGATTCAATTTACTATCCAAAGTTTGCCCCTTAATAAATAAATAAAGCTCTTGTTAATATTATGATAACTGATTTGGGGGATGAATTATTTTGTTCCTTTGAATAATAATTGTTTAAATATATATATATATATATATATATATATATATATCTTATTTGTTGATTTTTACTCCTTTCGTTGTAAAGAATATATAATGTTGTGAATTGGTTCCGTCTTTTAATTATAATAGATTGATTCTTACCTTTACATCTTAGGAAAATCTTTATTAGTTTCAATTTTCTGGTTTGGTTCTCTTAAAGTTAAAATATGTGTAATTGATCTATTTTTCCTTATGTATAAACTTACTAATTTCTTACTTGTTTATCTTTGGTAAAATTATATTTGACTCTTCTTATTTAAGGGAAATATTTTACTCTTATATGTTTATATTTGATAACAGATTTTTAATATAAAATTTGATTTTGTCTCTTCCTTATTCAAGGTAAAAGATTATTTGTACTTATTTTATTCTTGGTAATGAAATATTCTTATAATTTCTGATTTTAGCTCCCCTCTAAATTAAGGAAATTGGTTTAATAATTGATTCCTTAATTTATTTATTTCCCTTATTAAGTGCACCGCTCTTTGCTATATAAATAAGACCCCCTCCGTTCAAAACTCATCAACTCATACACTCATTTCACTCTCAATTACAAGTTCTCTCATCACTCTTCATTCTCCCATTTCTCTCTTGCTACTCTAAATACATTAAGATTTCGATAGACATTCAAGTGCTCTTCTTCGCTACCTGGATTTTTGCCTTTGTTCGAGTAAAGGTTGGATCAACTTGCTCTTCATTGCTACCATTCCTAATCTGCTCAACCGTTATTTGACTGTTTTAACAGGTTTCAAACTTGAAGTTCAAGTTGAAGATCAACCATGAAGAAAGATTTATTTGTTTATTTGAATCTATTTTTTTTTCTTTCTTATTTTGTTTATTCGAATGTTGTAACATTTGTAACTCTAAAGATCATATATAAATTTATTTGGGGGTCGTNTTGGTAATGAAATATATTAACATATTTTCTGATTTGGATATCCTTTAAAATAAGGAAAATTGTTTATAATTGATTCGTTGAAATATTTATTTCCCTTATTTGTTCCCCCCTCCTCTACTATATAAAGAGACTCCTTTTATTCATTCACACACTCATTCACTTTCAATCACAAATTCTCTCATCACTCTCTCTTCTCTCATTGCTCTCTTGCTACTCTAACAATACATTAAGATTTCGATAAACATTCAAGTGCTCTTCTTCGCTACCTTGCTTTTTGCTTTTGTTCGAGTAAAGGTTGGATCAACTTGCTTTTCATTGCTACCATTTCTAATCTACTCAACCGTTATTTGACTGCTTTAACAGGTTTCAAACTTGAAGTTCAAGTTGAAGATCAACCATGAAGAAAGATTTATTTGTTTATTTGAATCAATATTTTTTTCTTTCTTATTTTTATTTATTCGAATGTTGTAACATTTGTAACTCTAAAGATCATATATAAATTTATTTGGGGGGTCGTCTAGGGGAGGGGGATTTATATGCTTACTTGTTCATTATAAATTTTTAGAAATCATGCCTATAGGTTTGTCTTTAACCACCTAGAATTATTGTTTGTAGGTGTTATAATCCAATCAGTTGTTTGATGCTTTGTTAATAAGTCTAAAAAATAATAACTAGATTCCATTAATTGTTAATGTTAAAATCAAATCATAATAATTTAGTAGGTTGATTAGGTGCTAACTTTTAGCATTGTCTTGTCATGTAGAAACCATGCCTAAGGATTAAACTGTTCATAACATTTAAATTTACAAAATTATGCATATATGTTTGAACACCTAGAAATTCATGTCTATAGGCTTGTAAATAACTTTTAACATATCCATAAAAAATAAAATTTGTTTGTGCATATTTGTTCCCTCCCCCTAAAATTAGTTAATATTATTTAATTAGTAATCTTATTTGTCCCCTTGAAAATTTTCGCATTTATGATGCAATATGTTGTTTTCTTAAAAAATAGTGATAATAAATTAAATCATTTCATGCATTTAACAAACTACTTTGCTTTTGAATATTTCATATCAAAACCTTTGCATTTAATAAATTTACCACCTTAATGTTCTACTAGTTTTTTTTGTACTTACAAAGCCTTGCAACATAATTTTCTTAAAAAGTCATTATTCAATCTTCCTTTAAAACATTGGATTTATTATGACATTGTTCATTTTAAAAAAAATAAGCACTATCTCCTAACCTATCGTTAGTGGGAAAGTCAAAGGAACTACGAGGTCTAGTTCCAATTTTTAAACCCGACGCGTCCCCGGAAGTATCACCTACCCATGAATTTTGAAAGGAATTATGTGTGTTTATGTGTAAATATTTATGTGCCTACATGTAAATTAAATCTTTTAAATCATTTTTTTTCAAATATATAAACTATTTTTTAGACCGACCTCAAATCAAAATTGTTTCTATGGTGGAGGAGCGCGATCAACAATATTGTGGCATCATCCCTACAAAGAAACAAACATTTTTTTAAAAATAAAAATTTCATATTCAAAACTTGTTCAATTTTCAAAACTTTACTTTCTCACATATTAATTGCTTAATATTACAAACTTTGTTTATAACATAGTCTCACATGCTTAAATAAAAATAAAACTTGATTGTTTATTTATTGCTATCACCTACCTTGCATGCTCAAATTAATGAAAATAGTATTAATTGTTTTTTTTTTTTTGTATTTGTTATCACTTGGCAAGATTAACTAAATTATGAAATGAAGTGACTTTGTTTGCTAATTGTAACCCCCACATAGACTGCATGAGATACGGCCGGGACCCACACTTGTGGAACTCGAGGGATGCCTAACACCTTCCTCTCGAGGTAATTAGAACCCTCACCCTAATCTCTGGCTCGTAGACCTTAGTTAGACCTAGTTAAGTTAGATAGGTGCCCTAACGCGCCTTAATTCGTTAGGTGGCGACTCCTCAAACTCGAAATCCCAAAAGAGTTGTTAGGTCGTGCACAAAACCCGTTTTCTACGAAAGTGGGGCGCGACAAAGGGTAAATTGTATAAAATAGCAAATTATTAATTCAAATTAAATGTTATACACATAGTTTATTTTATTTGTATTTCGTAGCAAACATCTTTTTCCATCTGTTTTGATATAAAACTATCCATTTTTCGATAGATAATTAGTACTTTTATAAATTTTAACCATTTTTTGGTCAAAAATGAATAATATGTGTTTGTGTTTGTATAAAGCGAGAGAAAAGTATATATACAAATACACAAATACATATATTTTGTCCTATACACTTATAATTATAGGTATACAGATCTTAATATATAAATTGCAATGCATAAACATATTTATACAAAATTGAATAATTTGTCTAAAATTGGATGTATCTAGTGAATTATACAAATCAAAAGCTCCATAGCAAAAATGAAATTTGTTATAACGGAAAATGACCTAAAATACCCTCAAAGTATTGGAAATGGTACAAAATTACCCTCCATCCACCTATTGGCTCCAAAATACCCTTCCCACCCACCTATTGGCTCCAAAATACCCTTGTCATCCACCTTTTGGTTCAAAATTGACCACTTATTTAACGGTTTTAAATTTAAGCTATTTAAATATTTTTTTAAATACGTGGTGCTAAACTATTTGTTATAATTTAACTTATTAGTATAATTTTTAAATCAATCCACTACCCACCCATTATTAATTAACCCCTCCAAATTAATAAATCCGTCACATTATTAATGCAACAACAGAAAAGCTACTGTCAATTGAGTGTTTTTAAAAATTTGAGTTGAAAACATCTATAGAAGTAAATTATCATACATTCAAGTTTCTAAATAAAAATTACTGGTAAACTTAAAAGTCTGACTATGATCATATTAATTATTGTTACGTCTCAATTATGTGATGTTACTTCATAGGTAAATTTTCTTCAAAATAATATATTAAAGGTTTTAAAACAAATCATAAATACTTATAAAATTATATTTTAAAAAAAGTGCATGAATTAATTAGGGATGTATTACTTTTTTTACCTTTAATCATAAATTTCTAATTCAATCTTGAAAGAAAATCCTATTGAAAGTGTCCTCCTAAATAAGTGTTTCAACCTAAATTTAATTGGGGCTTCGGTTCGGAATCGAATAATTTTAGATGTCATTTTCAGGAATCTATAATTACATCGTGTCTTAGTAGTGTTTATATCGGTTTTGATATTATAATTGGATTAATAATTGGGTGCTGTTTAATTAGTAATGCGTGAGTACTGGGTTGGTTTATAAATTATATTAATAAATTAAATTATAACTAATAGTTGAACGCCAAGTATTTTAAAAAATAATTAAAGAGTTTAATTTTTAAAAAAATTAAATAAGTGGTCAATTTTGAACCTAAAGGTGGATGACAAGGGTATTTTGGAGCCAATACGTAGATGAGAAGGGCATTTTGGAGCCAATAGGTGGATGGAGGGTAATTTTGTACCATTTTCAATACTTCAAGGGTATTTTAGGCCCTTTCCGTTGTTATAAAATGCAATTATGCAAACTATAGCTATAACATACAAATATGATTTTTACAGAAAAGGGTCTAAAATAGCCTCGAAGTATTGGAAATGGTACAAAATTACCCTCCATCCACCTATTGGCTCCAAAATGCCCTTCTCATCTAACTATTGGCTCCAAAATACCCTTGTCATCCACTTTTGGGTTCAAAATTGATCACTTATTTAACTATTTAAAACTAAACTATTTAAATATTTTTTAAAATACTTGTCTCTCAACTATTGGTTATACTTTAATTTATTATTATAATTTATAAATCAACCCACTACTAAATCATTATTAACTAAACCGCACCGAATTAATAAACCAATTATAATATCAAAATTGTCATTGTCACGACCCAAATCCGGGGCCGCGACTGGCACCCACAATTTCCCTCCTATGTGAGCGAACCAACCAATCTAACCCTTATCATTTTAACATATATCAACAGAAAATAATGCGGAAGACTTAAACTCATTAAATAAAACAAATCAACATCTATTAATTCCCCAAAATCTGGAAGTCATCATCACAAGAACATCTATCTCAAATT
>NC_028638.1:23170036-23177077 GCF_001406875.1 Solanum pennellii
GTCAGAGACTCGTTTCCCGTACCAATTTCTCAAGAGTTGAAGTGTCTTGCAACGGGAGCTTACGACGGCTCGTCGTGGATGTGACGGCACGTCCTGCAGGTCCGTCACGGATTACAGAGAGTCGATTTTCAGTACCCAATTTCAGAATTTCTAAGTATGCTGAAACGGGACATCTGTGACGGGCCGTCGTGCCTATGACGGTCCGTCGTGATGTCCGTAATCTTAGCCAGTTTTTCCATAAATAAATCTGCTGCTCAAAACGACTAAACAGGTCGTTACAGTCATAAACACTAATAAAACACGACGAAATTATAGATTTCTGAAAAATGACATACAAAATTATTCGACTTTGAATCAAAGCCCCAATTAAATTTAGGTTGAGCCTTTATTTAGGAGGACACTTTCAATAGGATTCTATTTTAAGCTTGAAATCAAAATCTATGATTAAAGTTAAAGAAGTAGTACATCCGAATTAATTCATGCACTTTTTTTAAATATAATTTTATAAATAGTTATGGTTTATTTTAAAACCTTAATATATATATTTTTTAAAATTATCTATGAAGTAACATCACATAATTGAGACGAAAGAATAATTAAGATGAACATAGTCAGACTTTTAAGTTTATCGTTAATTTTTATTTAGACACTTGAATGTATGATAATTTACATCTATAGATATCGCCTTAAATTTTAAAAAACTCTCATTGGAAGTAGCTTTCTTGTTGTTGCATTAGTAATGTTACGGGTTTATTATTTTGGTGGGATTTAATTAGTAATGGGAAGGTAGTAGATTGATTTATAAATTATATTAATAAGTTAAATTATAATAAATAGTTGAGCGTAACGTATTTAAAAAAATATTTAAATAGTTTAAATCTAAAACCGTTAAATAAGTGGTCAATTTTGAAGTTAAAGGTGGATGACAATGGTATTTTGGAGCCAATAGGTTGGTGGGGAGGGTATTTTGGAGCCAATAGGTGGATGGAGGGTAATTTTATACCATTTTCAATACTTCAAGGGTATTTTAGGCCCTTTTCCTTTTTCTTTATACAAAAGTTGCTCATTAAAAAAGCTTACGGAGCTAGACAATTATTAAAAAAAAAATGAATACTTTAGATTCTTATGGTTTATTTAGTTTATCATGGAAGGTTGTACAAAAAAATTTGAAAAGTCACACCTATTATGTTTTTATTATTTAATTTATTCGACATTAAGTTCTTTTTATATAGTGTAATCACGGTGTCGGTAGCATGATTCTTTAGAGATAAACCACATCTTATTATCATATCCTTATTTGGATTTGAGCTTGAGGTTTTTGCATTAGCTTGATTTGTTTTTGCTAAAACCTTAAGGGTGAAATATTTTATTTTTCCTTTTTCTTTGTTAGGGATAATATTTTAATTTAACTTCATTGTTATACAGTGTACACACAGAAATTCAGCGTTAGTGTGTGTGCGCGCTCGCTTGTGTGCATGTGTATTTGTGGAGGGATGGGGTTTCTGGACACGTGCGTGCGTTGCATATTTCTCCCATATAATTTTTTTTTAAAATTTATAAATCACAAAGAGCTAATCTAAAGAAAATTTTCAAATAACCTTACGAGAATTAGAGAATTAAAAAAAAAACACGAATATTTGAATTCTTATAGTTTTATAGCGTAAAGAAAGTTCATAAATACATTATGTATATGAATTTTCTTTCATAAATAATGGAAGGTTGTAAGAAAAATTGAAACAACACACCTATTATGTTTTTCAATAATTAATTTATTCATCATAATAATCTTTTTAAAAAATTGACAACATTTTATTTGATTTTCTATTATGATTGAAAAAATGTGAACATGCTATTTTACTTTTATTTTTTGTAATGACGAAACAAAATCATGATTTTAATGTAAAAAATATATTTTTTAAGAAAAACAATAAAATAATTAATAATCAACTCATAAGAATGTAATTTAAAAAATTATTTGTTAAATTTAAAAGGTATATTTTGCAATAAAGAAATATTTAATGATTCAAAAATAAAGCTATTAATTAATATAAAATATTTATTTGATAGTCAAATGTATATATATAAATTTTCTTTTCCTCTGTTACAATATAGCAAGTAAAAACCAATTAAGCAAGCCACAATTTTGTTACATCAAGATAGAAACAACAACTTACGTAATTCATTAATATGAGTATTCTCATGAACAAAAGATCTTATTGTGTTAGGGATAATAGTCCAATCTGGGCTTTACGATGTACTATTTGTTGGAAAAATATATGTAATGCGGAAGATATCAGGATATTTAATGCTTACATGAATAATAGATAATTAATGTCGTTTATGCTAGAACACATAAACATATTGAAATTTAATTTGATAAATACCGCTTGGAGCGTGAATAAATACCTTTAAGGGAATCTACAAGATAGATGGACCTTCAAGGGAATCTACAAGATAAACAATAGTTATGATCTTCTACAGTGATCCCATGTCACATCCGAACTCTCTCAATACTTGGGTGGATAAGTATCGAATACAAAACTAATCATCATCTCTTTTCTAGGTTAGGAGATCCCTCTTTATAGAGATTTCCTCCTAATCCAAAAAGGACTAGAAAACCTAATTTTTCTAGAATACTAGAAAAATTCATATTATTCCTTCCTTTTTCATAGAAATAGAATTCTGAGTTCTAGTTAAATATGGGCACTATAGGGACCAAAGAATTAATTACAAAGGCTTCCTCTTATGAAAATAATTTCATATAATTAATTTGCATTATTCTTACCATAATAAATTACAAATCATTCCATTAGAAATTCGTAATTGCACTCCTCTATTTCGTAATTCCCCATCAAACACTTACGTAATTCCCCATGTTAAGATTTCAGATACTAATCAATAAACTAAATTACTGACGAATTTAACTTAATGATTAATTTCCTTTAGAGCACTGCTTAACTTATTTCACGTGTCGGATTCATAAATCCACTTGCAAGATTTGACACGATGAAAACTTATAAGTTTCTCAAAAAGGTATATTAATCAATCTCTATAACGAGACATGGATTCCATCAACTAACTTATTATTTCACCAGCATATATTATTATCATCCTACTTACTAGGCATATTGACCCATCTCAGAATCTCACCTTTTAATGAATCAAAACGATAATTAATATATACAGATCATAATAGTTATATCAAGATTAAGAATATAAGTACATTTAATAGTTTAGAGAATATGTTTTTGTCAATTAGTCTAAAACAATTATCTATACTCGGTACCATTCAATACATACAAAATGTACTAGCACAAGAAGTTGGAACTGTACCGTTCCCATAATCAAGATAAATTACATATAACCTTGTGCTACAATCGTACCCGATGACATGTCCAATTTCAATCCTAGATTGTGAACCAAAATAATTTATACTTATAAAAATCGATGATTTAAACCTCTACGCATAAGCTAAAACTCTACACACTAAATCATCTACAATATAAGTAAATAGACACCATAACGAATATATGATCTAATGAATTTGAGAAAATATTTAATCTCTAATAAATATTATTTCTTAACACATGGTTTATAATATATATCCCAACACTATTCTGATACAAATCAAGTCATGAAAGGATAAGAAATAACCAGTGCATTTTCACAATCATGTCAAATAACACATGGGTGAATTAAAAAAAATTGAAGTATTGGTGGACGATACAATGACTGACAATTCATTGATAAAAGCTCCTTAAACATTCACAAATAGCACAATCAATTCATAATTACGTCATCACTACTCTTAAAAAATTCACGACATCCTTCAAATAGTCACCAAACTTGTAGCATGATTTTTTTTCCGCATAAACCATATTTAATCATCATATCATCATTTTGATTTGAGCTTGAGATTTTTGTCAGTAACTTGATTATTTTTTTACAAGACCTTAAGGGTGAAAGCTTATATTTTGTCTTTTACTTTGATAGGGGTAATTTTTAATTTAACATCATTTTTATGCGGTGCACAAGACACAAGTTCAGCCTCACAGGTTTGTGTGTGCGTGTGTGTGGTGATGGTGGTGGGAAAGGCGTTGTGGACACATGTGTGCGTTATATGTGCATCCCATAATTATTTTTTATATATATTTATAAAGTCAGAATAAACTAATTTGAGCCCAAACTAAAAAAGGCAGCGAGAACTAGCCAATTATAAAAAAACACAAATATTTAAATTCGTATGGTTTATATAGTTTAATTTTATGTTCTTAAAAAAGATTATATATCTGAGTTTTTCTTCAACAAATCTTTGAAGGTTTAAAAAAATTAAGAAACCTCACTTATTATGTTTTTTAGCATTTATTTACTCTCCATTAAATTCTTTTTATATAATGTATTTATAGTGTTTGTAGCATTATTTTTTAGGCATAAATCATATTTCATCATCATATCATCACTTGGATTTGAGCTTGAGCTTTTTGTTAACAATGAAATTTTTTATTTTTTTATACTCTAATAGGTTAATTTTTTCATTAAACGACATTGTTATGTAGTGTATAACACAAAAATTTCATCCTCAAGTGTATTTGAGCGTGTGTGTGCGTGCTTGGGGGAGGAGGGAGGTCTTTGGACGCCTGCATATGTTGCATGTCTGTCTCATATAAAAAAAAATTAGATTTGTAAAGTCATAAAAAGCTAATTTAAGACTAAATTTTTAAAAAAAAAAGATAACGAAAACTAGACAATTAAAAAACATGAATATATAAATTCTTAATATAGTGTAATTTATGTTCTTGCATACAATTTTTTTTTTGATAGATCATGGAAGGTTATAAAAAATAACTAAAAAACCGCACCGATTAGTTGTTTAGTATTTAATTATTTTGCTTTAGATTATTTAAAAAAGTTGATAATATTTTATTTGATAATAAATAAAAGAACCATTAAGATTGACTAAAATATGAACACACTATTTTATTTTTATTTTTTTCGAAATGAAGAAACAAAATTATACTAATAATAAATAAATACATTATAAAAACAATTAAATAATTAATAATCAGCTCATAAGAATGTTATTTAAAACTAATAGTTTGCTAAAAATTTAAAAGGTACATTTTACAATAAATAATATTTTATAATTAAAAAATAAAGCTACTAAAAAATATGATATATTTGTTTCATAGTTAAATATACACTTTTAGTTTCTTTTACTTCGCTGTAATATAGCAGTACGCAACTAATTAAGCAAGTTACAATTTTATTTCATCAAAATTGAAATAAAAACTAACGTAGTTCATTAAAATTAGCTGTCTCACGGACAAAAAATTTTAGTGTCCAGAATAATATTTTCATTTAACTTCATTGTTATGTGGTGTACAACACACAAATCCAGCCTCAACTGTGTGTGCGTGCGCGAATGTGTCTCTGTTCTTGCATATTTGAGTGTGCGTACGTTTGTGTGTCATTGTGTGTGTGCGCGTGTGTGCGATTTCTTGACACGTGCATGTGCTACATGTGTGTCCCATAGTTTTTATTTTTTTTAAATATGTAAAGTCACAAAGAGAGAATTCGAGCCCAAATTAAAAAAAGCTTGCGAAAACTAGACAATTATAAAAAAAACATGAATACTTAAATTTATATGGTTTATATGTTGTAATTTAAGTTCCTAAATACATTATGCATATGATTTTTTTCTTTGATAAATACCGAAAGGTTGTACCAAAAAAAATTGGAAAACTGCACCTATTACGTTTGTAGCATTTAATTAATTTGACATTAGATTCTCTTTATATAGTGTAATTACGGTGTATGTAGCATTATTGTTCAGGCATAAACCATATTTTATTATTATATCATTATTTGAATTTGAGCTTAAGATTTTCGTTATTATCTTGATTTTTCTCTAAAAACCCTAAAAGTGGAATCTTTTATTTTTTTGTTTTCTTTTGTAGGGATATTATTTTTATTTAACTCGATAGAAATGTGGTATACAACACATAAATTTCAGCCTCATGTATGTACATATGTGTGTGTGTGCGTGCACTTGCTTGCGTGCATGCATTCCTGTGTTTGTGTAGTGATGGGGGTGAGTTCCAGACACATGTTTGCCCTGCATGTGTGTCCATAGAGTTTTTTTAATTTAATAAGTCACAATGATTTAATTTAAATCAAAATTTAATAAGTCTTACAAGAATCAAACATTTATAAAAAAATATGAATATTTAAATTCTTATTGTTTACAGTGTAATTTAAGTTCTTAAATACATTATGAATATGAATTTTTCTTCGATAAATCATGAATGTTTCGCTATATAAAAAATATTTTAAAAATTACACCTATAACATTTTTAGTATTTAATTTTATTCGGCATTCGATTCTTTCAAAAATGTTGATATTAGTTTATCTGATTTTAAATAAAATAGTATTAAGATTGAAAATAATATGACCGTGCTATTTTAATTTTTTTTTTTGCGAACGAAAAAAAAATCATACTTTTAGTAAACAAATGCATTTTTTTCCAAAAAAAATTAAATAATTAATAATCAGCTCATAAGAATATAATTAAAAATTCATAATTTGTTAAATTTAAAAAGTACATTTTGCAATATGTAAATATATAATGATTAGAAAACAAAGCAACTAAACAATATCAAATATTCATTTAATAGTCAAATATACACAGTTACTTTCTTTCTTCCGTTG
Organism: Solanum pennellii; assembly: GCF_001406875.1. NCBI lineage: Eukaryota > Viridiplantae > Streptophyta > Magnoliopsida > Solanales > Solanaceae > Solanum > Solanum pennellii. The sequence goes on from NC_028638.1 coordinate 23,176,746, forward strand.
TGATATAGCAGAAAGAATCGAATTAGGCAAGTTAAAATTTTATTTCATCAAGATAGACATAATAATTTACGTAGTTTATTAATATGAGCATTATCATGGACGAAAGATCTTATGATGTCAGTACTAGCAAAAGAAAATGCACATTCTGATGTATTATTGTCACGACCCAAAACCGAGCCGCGACTGGCACCCACACTTACCCTCCTATGTGAGCGAACCAACCAATCTAAACCTTAACATTTCAATTTAATATCAACAGAAAGTAATGCGGAAGACTTAAACTCATTAATAAAAACCAATTCAATAACTTCTAAAATTCAACATCTATTATT
>NC_028638.1:23183064-23184371 GCF_001406875.1 Solanum pennellii
GGAATGCGGTCATCCGACGTTATTCGATAGCTCCACCCCGATGTTTGTCCGACTCGGGTAACCGTCTATTTGAAAACAATTCTAGAAAAGCCTAAGATAGAGCGAGACCAAAACCAAAATTAGGCATCAGCCTAGGACGACTTAATACCCAAGGCGTATTAAGTCCATTTTAGTAGAAAAATCGCCAAAATCGCGTCTAAGGTCTTCGACCTCACGACGCATCATATTGTTTGACATTCGATATATATGTGTATTTTATGTGTCATGTTGCTTAGAATGAGGATATCGTAAATCCACTCCTAGCCAGAAATTCCAAAATATACGGAAGCCACTGTAACAAATGTCCGTCCAAAATTTCTGAGACTCAAGTTTCTCACTCAAAAAAAAAAAAAACCATCTCCCGTACCACAAATCCTGAATACCCCCCTATCGACTCAGACCCGAACTACGTAGGCAACCTCTGTGTTCCGATGATACGTAGATGAGATTAGCGGGCATAGAAAAACAACTGCAAAAAGACCATAGCTCAATATGATTCAGCCTTTCCGAGATAGCGTCATTAAACAAACAAATTCCTGTTTGTTCAAAATATAATCCCGTCCTCATTCGTGGGCTAAAATATCCTCAAACGAAGCGACTTATGTGTTTATCTGTTTTCTGTGCGATATTATGTATTTTATACTCCGGATATGCACTAACAAATTTGCCTTTGAGTTGTTTCACTTCTCAGGTATTTAAAACTGATTTGTGTTGGTAAGTTGGTTTATCATCCGAGGTCTAAGGCCCCAAAGATTCCTTCCCCGCAAATTTGCAAAAGGAAAAGACAACAATGGGGGATAACAACGAGGAGATTGAGATGAATGATGTTGCCGTGGCCCAACCCGCCGCCGCTGACAAAAATGAATTGATTATGCAGTTGATGCAACAGATTGCCGAAATGAAGGTCGAAATGCAAAGAATGCAAGATGGGTCTAATCCAGTTTCATCTTTCAACCCTCCAAGAGATGGAAGACCTCCACTCCACTTTCCTCCCCCAAGCACGGAACAGGTTCATAACCTTCTCTCTAACCCCACTCAAAATCCTCCAATCATTGACTTAACTACCCCCAATCCCCGTCACGCCACCACATCATGTCAGGCACCACATCCTCCTCAAAATACCAACCTTCAAATCCTCCTCCGTCTCCCTCAAAACCAAAATACGAATGATGCTCAAACCTTCCCCCATCTTCAAAACCAAATTACCGATCCTCAAACTTTCCCCCAAAATTATCAAGCCACTCAAAATACCCAGAGTCCCTCCATTG
>NC_028638.1:23194371-23222744 GCF_001406875.1 Solanum pennellii
ATAATAGTAGTAATAATAATAGTAATAATAATAGTAGTAATAATAATAGTAATAATAATAATGATAATAATAATAATAATAATAATAATAATAATAATATAATAGTAATAATAATAATAATAATAATAATAAGAATAATAATAATTAAATACTTCTACTACTACTACTACTACTAATAGTAATAATAATAGTAATAATAATAATAATAATAATAATAATAATAAAAATTATAATAATAATAATAATAATAATAATAATAGTAATAATAATAGTAATAATAGTAATAATAATAATAATAATAATAACAACAATAATAATAATACTAATAATAATACTAATAATAATAATAAAAATAGTAATAATAATAATAATAACAACAACAACAACAACAAAAATAATAATAATGATAATAATAATAATAATAAATAAATAAATAAATAAATTTGAGTGTTTCAAACTTTGAATGGACACAAATCAAAAATAATAAAATAGTTTTCAATAGATTTAAAATAAATAAGACGATTTTTAAAAGGTTTAAAATAAATGAGAGAATAAAGTAAAACATTTTTATTATTAAGTTAAATAATATAATATTCAAAATTAAGTCTAGTCATATCAAAGTCAATGAAGCGACCGTGCTAGAACCACGGGACTTGAGGGGTGCCTAACACCTTCCCCTCGGTCAGCAGAATTTCGTACCCGGATTTCTAGTTGCAGACCAATAAAAATAGAGTCAAATTTCCTTTTGATTAGGGATTTAAATATGGTGACTTGGAACACCAAAACTCAATTCCAAGTGGCGACTCTAAATAATAATTATCCATTTTCAAAACGTCACTTTAATTGAATTTTTTTTTCTTTCAAACAATAAAAATCTAAAATATTGAGAGAAAAAAAAAAGGGGCGTCACAGAAGCGACTCTGCTGGGGATCACTAACTAGAATTTGAGCTTTAAATATTTATTTATGTATGACTATGATTTATATATTTACGCTTTTGGATATTGTATTTATTTAACTTAATATGCTAATTGTTTATTTATTTAATTTTTTTATAACATTTGAATTGGATTATAACTGTCTTCTTTCACGAACCATTCTGAGTCTTCTATAATAATAATATGGAATTGCGACTGCGCACCCCGCTTCTATCAAGATAGCCAGTGGATTTTCGATCCATGGTGAAAGATTTTTAGTCACACATATTTTGGATAGGGAGCACCCATGCACAAAGCCGGAAAGCGCTGCTACCGGTACGTTGCCACTCCCTAACTCGAATTGTCTGCTCGTGTTAAAGCCAGTCTAGATACTTTTTTCCACGAGTATAAGCTTGGTAACTGAAACCAAATATGGTTGTTCCTAGTAGACTTCATTATTTGAATCATTTACATATGATTTAATGAAAGACTTTACATATGATCGGATCTATCTAGTATAGCTAACTCAATTTACCATTTTAAATTAAAATCAGAACAATAGAAAAAAAGTTTTTCTTTTACAATGTAAAGTTCACAAAACGAAATTGTAAAAGTTTTCTTATATCACTTTAAACGAAGAAAAGAGTTGAATTTGTCAACAAATTTCTAACAAAAATTATTTAAGTGTTTAATCTGCACGAACTACGCACACCTGATTCTCACCTTGATGAGATACATAGGCAACCTTCCTTTGGTTCGGTGATCCTTATTTAAAAATTAAAAAATTCAAAAAATATCTTAATTATTATTTAAAAATTAAAAAATGAAACAATATGTGTATATATTAAAAAGGGAATTTGTCCTTACGAAAATATATTTTAACTTATATTTTGGAACTACGTTAGACCTGATTCTTGTTTTAACAAGATACGTAGGCAATCTTATTATAAGGTTCGGTCCAACTGAGAAAAAATCTAAAAATCCTAGTCACATAAACTGGGGCAAAAAAAATATAAATTGTTTTCTTTGACTTGGTTGGTAACAACATGCTTAAGATTATGCATAAGAAAAAAAAATAAATGGTTAAACTATTTGGTAAGACAAATCAACTTTGTTGTGACCTATAGACTTCTATTGGCATCTCTCAATATATTTATGTCATACTTGAGAAATTATCTTGTTTAAAGTTATGGATAAAATAAATTTGACCTCATTGTTTCAAATGCATCGTGTGGTGAGCTTTAGATGTAAAATTAAAAGACATGATTTTGCTAATTTAGAACTTGGCCCGAATGTTGGTTGAGAGGAAATTTTGAGCAATATTTAATTTGAGAAAGGATTATAGGCTTTCTTTGAATCGATTGTGTCTTTCAAGCCTACCGAATGACATGTTATCCACAGAGCTCCCATTTCGACCCTGAAAGCTTTTTATTTGAATAACCACATCTTAGCATATACCTTAGTGTATAAATGCACTAATCCCTTTATCTCACCTTCTTGAGCGCACTATGAAATATCTACATAACATCAAAGACCTAAGTTGGGTAACAAAGTGAAAAAGACCAAATATGCCAAAAAAAAAAAGATAGAATGGAAAATAAAAAAAATCTCCAACAAAAAGGAGAGAAAATCAAAAAAATGAAGAAAATATTTTTGAAAAAGACCTTACAAGAAAACAAAGGTCAAATGCAAAAATAAAAAAAAAAAATTTGAAAGCATTGTGCAAATTTTAAGGAGAAAATAGTCACTTTATCTTGAATTAGTATCCTACCTTTCCCTAAGACTACAGTACAAGCCAATGACAAGTCCTATTTGATCTCATTTTTTATGTTCTCACCTTAGTGGATGCTTACATGAGGGTCAAGCATAGGGTATCTCAATCTCATGCATTGATATCTTTCTGAGTGTGAGTAACTTTCAAAAATGTCCTACGATCTAAATTATTATATTGTGTGAAGTAGGACTTTCATATATTGAGAGTACATTTGAAACATGAGGATACAAATAATTCTATCCCTTAATTTTGGCAAGATAAATTGATCTTGTAATTACTTAAGCATATTTGAGATACAATTTGAAACTATATAAATTACTCAAAGTTGACCTCAAATTTATTTGAAAGTAGTTGAATGTAGTTCATATGCATAATACTAATTGTTGGTACCAACTAAAGTCAAGGCATTATCAAACATGAACTAATTCTTTTTCCAATTTTTTCATCATATTCTAAAAATAAATCAAAAAAAGAAAAAAATATTTTTTTATCGAACTACGTTCGACCTGATTCCTAAGAGGATACGTAGGCAGCCCTTCATTGAGGTTCGGTCTAATCACTCAATAAAATAATGATCATGCTATTTCAAATCTCCAAGGGTTGAAACATGACATTGTAGCCTATGGTATGTTACAAAAAGAAAAAAGAAATAAAAAAAAAGAGGGTCTTATGAGTGAAAACTCTCACGAAAATCATAAGACGACAGTAAAAAGATAAGAATGTCTACTTGGTAAAAAATCACGAATGACACCATTTATCAAATGATGACATTCCGTCTTGGCATGAGCACAATCAAGATAAAGTTATAGGCTGAAAGAGCTATAAAGACAAATCGTGCAAGTAATTTGCTAGAGACAGACGCCGCGATGGTAAGTTTTTGAATCCTTGTCTCTCATATAATATGCAAAAAAAAAAAGGATTATTTTTTTTCTTGATAAAATCTGGGGCATTTTATTTTATTTTTAGATTGGTCAATGTACTAATAAAAATAAAATAAAATAAAATAATAATTAATAATAATATAAGTAAAAAAAAACCCTGGTTGCATATAAGGTACAATAACCCTATTTTATTTTCACACGGCAAAATAACCCTTGGTTGCATATAGGGCATCATAACCCCTATCCTATTTTTCATGTCTTCACAGGGCACAATAACCCCTGGTTGCATATAGGGCACAATAACCCCTATCCTATATTTTCATGTCTTCACAGGGCACCATAACCCCAAGTTGCATATAGGGATATTTTTTTTTTTATTTTCACAGGGCACAATAACCCTTGGTTGCATATAGGGCATCATAAACCCTATCCTATTTTTCATGTCTTCACAGGGCACAATAACCCCTGGTTGCATATAGGGCACAATAACCCCTATTCTATATTTTCATGTCTTCACAGGGCACAATAACCCCTGGTTGCATATAGGGCACAATAACCTCTATTATTTTATTTATGTCTTCACAGGGCAAAATAACCCCTGGTTGCATATAGGGCACAATAACCCCTATTCTATTTTTCATGTTTTCATAGGGCACAATAATCCCTGATTGCATATAGGGCACAATAACCCTATCCTATATTTTCATGTCTTCACAGGGCACAATAACCCATGGTTGCATATAGGGTACAATAACCCTATTCTATGTTTTCATGTCTTCACAGGGGACAATAACCCCTGGTTGTATATAAAGCACAATAACCCCTGTTCTATGTTTTCATGTCTTCACAGGGCACAATAACCCCTATTTTATTTTTCATGTCTTCAGAGGGCACAATAACCCCTGGATTGCATATAGGGCACAATAACCCTATCATTTTTTTTATGTCTTCATAGGGAACAATAACCCCTGGTTGCATATAGGGCACAATATCCCCTATTTTGTTTTTCATGTCTTCAGAGGGCACAATAACCCCTAGATTGCATATAGGGCACAATACCCCCTATCCTTTTTTTTATATCTTTACAGGGCACAATGACCCCTCGTTGCATATAGGGCACAATAACCCCTATCTTATTTTTCATGTCTTCAGAGGGCACAATAACCCCTGGATCGCATATAGGGCACAATAACCCTTATTTTATTTTTCATGTCTTCATAGGGCACAATAACCCCTGGTTGCAATTCGGGTACAAAACTCCCTTTTGTCTTATTTTTTACATTTTGTAATAGGCTACAAAAACATTATTTTTATTATTAGTATAGACTTTTATAACTTTCATCAATAACTCACAAAATTTCCTAGTGCAAACTAGGCAGAAAATTTTCTTTTGTGTGCAGGTTTCTACATAGTACTTTAATTTGCAGTTCAAAAATAAAAGAATTCATCCTTTCAAGAGTTACAAGTTTTCAAGAATATCATGCGGAAGAACGTCAGTAGCTGAAGTCAAGTCATGAAGTTTCAAGTCTTTAACTCAAATGTCCAGAGCAAAGTTCAAAATCGATGAACCTACCAAAGAGGGTGAAGCGATATTCGAGAATTCAAAATGAAGACTTAGCACTATCAGAGTGGATAGGATTTCATATATTTCCTTCTACATTTATTTTATAGCTGGAGCTACGAACCGGAATCTCGACAAAACCTCAGTCGACTACCTAACTCATTGAAACTACGCTTGACTCCTTATCATCAACTTAGGATAGGTAGTTTTTTAAAAGGTTAGGACACAGTCAAACCTCTTCTCTATTATAAATTTTTCACATTTTTGGCATAAATATTTCAGTAAAAAATTAGTCACATTGTTCACGTTTTTGCATGAAAACTCTTCATGTTTTCAAGCAAAGAGGGGCATATGGTGAACACCTAATTTTTTTACCAAAAAACATAATATATTTTACACCAATTTAAAAAGGGTTATATTTAAAGTAATAAAATAATAAATAAATAAATAAATAAATATTAGTGTTTCACAGTTTGAATTAATGAACACAGATCGAAAATAATAAAATAATTTTCAATAGATTTAAAAATAAATAAGACAACTTTTAATAGGTTTAAAATAAATGAGAGAATAAAGTAAAAACAATTTATTATTAAGTTTAAATAATATAATATCCAAAATTAAGTCAAGTCATACCAAAGTTAATAAAGCGATCGTGCTAGAACCACGGGACTCCAAGGGTGCCTAACATCTTTTCCTCGGTCAACAGAATTCCTTACCCGAATTTTTAGTTCGCAGACCAATAAAAAATATAGAGTCAAATTTCCTTTTGATTAGGGATTTAAATAAGGTGACTTAGAACACAAAAACTCAATTCCAAGTGGCGACTCTGAATAATAATTATCCCTTTTCAAAATGTCACTTTAATTGGAAAATTCTTTTTCTTTTCAAAATAATTTAAAATCAAAATATTGAGAAAAAAGGGGGGCGTGACACTGATGACTTAAGGAGACAATTATTTTAAGAGGCACATGGTTCCCAATATTCCATTCATCCGGGTGCTACAAAAATATATCGTGATCAACAAGATATCTATTGATGGAATGGTTTGAAGAAGGATATTGTGGAATATGTGGCCAAATGTCCGAACTGTCACCAAGTCAAGGCCGAACATCAATGATCTGAAGGGTTGATCCAAGATATAGCTATCACCATTTTGAAGTGAGAAGATGTCAATATGGATTTCGTTGTGGGTTTGCCTTGTACACAAAGGTAAAATTATTTGATTTGGGTTATTGTTGATAGATTGACCAAATCAGCCCATTACATTCTCGTCAAAGCTACCTATTCGGAGGAAGAATATGCTAAATTATATCTTAAAAAGATTGTGAGAATGCATGGAGTTACTTTGTATATCATTTCGCATAGGGGTACTCAATTTACTTCTCATTTTTGGAAAGCATTTCAAAGTGGGATCGGTACCAAGGTTGAACTTAGTACAACATTTCATCCACAAACGGATGGTTTGGTGGAACAAACCATCCAAACCTTAGAGGATATGTTGAGGGCATGTCTCATTGACTTCAAGGGTAATAGGGATGACTATCTACCATTGATCGAATTTGCCTACAATAATAGCTATCACTCAAGTATCGCCATGGCACCCTTTGAAACCCTTTATGGGAGGACATGTAGATCTCCGATTGGATGGTTTGAGAAGGTGAGTTTACTCTAATAGGTCCCAAAGCAATTTATGAGATTATGGAGAAAGTACGACTCATAAGGGATAGATTGAAGACAGCCTAAAGTCAGCAAAAATCTTATGGCAACAATAGAAAGAGGGACCTTGAGTTTATGGTAGGTAACTTGGTCTATTTGAAGATATCACCCATGAAAAGGGTGATGAGGTTTGCGGAAAAGGGGAAACTTATTCCCCGTTATGTGGGTCCATATGAGATCTTGAAATGCATCGAGAGTGTTGCCTATGAGTTGAGATTACCAATTGAATTTGCTCTGGTGCATGCGGTGTTCCATGTATCAATGCTCAAAAGGTGCATAGGCGATCTTTTGTGTATCCTTTCTGTGGAAGGTTTAGAATTGGATGCTAACCTTTCCTAAAGAGGTCCCGATTAAGATCTTAGACCGACAAGTTAAAAAGTTGAGGAATAAAGAAGTAGCTTTCGTAAAGGTTCTTTGGAAGAATCATCTTATGAAAAAGGCTACTTGGGAGGCCAAGGCCGATAAGATGTCCCAATATCCTCATCTTTTTCATTCCTTTTCTAGTCAAGGTTAAGAATAACAATCCCTCATAGTTTTGGTTTATGAAGGGTCATAAGTTTATTTTAACTTCCATGATTTCATTTAATTTTGTATGTTGTTGTGAGAATTATTGTTTCAATGTGTCTTAAATTATATGTTTTTCATACTTGATGGCACTTGATTATATAGTTTGTATAGCTGAGATATGTGATATTTCTTGTTGTGAAATTTCTTAAATGTGAAGTGATGAAGTAATGTATTGGCTCCTTGTTAAATATGTTGAGTTATATGAGGAGGAGAAGGAAATTCCTCCTTGCATAATGTGAAATGCTGAAATGTGTGCATATTTAGAAGTTGATATAGTTTCTCCTCATAATGATGCATTGTTGTGTTTGAGAATGGAGTTAATGTTTCTTTTTTTTGTTGAATTATTATTATATACCATGTTTTGGTTGGGTTGCTAGTCTTGAGTCATAAATTTCAAAGGATGTTTAAAGTGTCATTCGAGGATGAATGTTCCCCAAAGGGGAGATATTGTTACACCTCGGAAATCTAATGACTTAGGATAGAGCTATGAGTGGATTGTAATAACTTAAAAAGGGTTAAAATGGTGTTATAGACCTAACCTATTTTAATTAAGTTTGTTTGGTTGTCTTGGTTCCGTAACATGGTTCAAACCTGACTTTTCATGAATATGGAACCCCATCCACTAGATTTAAGTGCGCTGAATAATTGTCCTTTCCTCGTACGCATTTGAGTACTCAAGGCCCCCTTTCTTTTGGCGGGAGGTAGTAGAGTTTGCGTGTCAAGGAACGACCATGACGTCCGGAGATAAGTGAAAATGATCTAGTCTACCTTTTGATCTTGCAAGGGTTTGAAGAGTCACATGAGGGATAATTCTTTTTAAAAACTCATAGAACACATGTTAGTTCGTGTTTCAGGTCAAATCATCGGGGTACGACTCCCCAAGGACCATCTTAAGGGTCCTTAAGGAGGACCCAAACAATTGACCCAAAAGCAGTAAAAAAACAGCAAGTGAACCACGAAGGCATTGACAATCCGTCAATGAATTCCCACCCCGTCAATGGTGGTCATGAGTCCACACATAGAATTGTGGGGCTTGTATCAATGTGTCGAGTCTCTGACACAAACCACAGACATCCAGGACGAGCCATCAATGGTGGCCATGGTTTGGTACCTGCCAACTGGTGCAATACAAGGGCCAAGCCAAGGGTGGTTTGGTAATTCCACTCTTGGCCATTTAAGTGAATGGACGGTTATAATTTGTGATTTTAGATATATTAAAGCATCTTAAGTCATAAAACAAGTCTTACATCTTATAACCTCCCCCCCAACCCCCCCCCCCAAACCCAAAATCTCTCACTTCTCTCGAGATTCTCTCTCTAACCAAGGAATCCATTTAATAACAAAGTCAAAGCTTTAAGTAGGTCTCAAGAGAAATGATTTTATTCACAAATACTTAAGCATTGACAAGATATGAGAACTATTCACTCTTCGGAATCCTTTTCCCAAGAGGTTCCTTCGAATTGAATTTCAATGTTCTTTCGAATTTCTAGATTTTATTCAAATTCGTGGTCACCTTTAAACTTGAAATATTTAGTCTATATTTTCTTAATAATTATTTTTAATGATTGATTATGAATGGTTTAAAGTATTACCTTAGGCTTTTGACCTAATTCCTTAAAGACCCGTGAATGTTTCTCTTTTTCTAATCCTAATTCTTGAATTATGTTGATTAATAACTAGAGGTGATGAAATTGAGTATGTTCTTGAATAATTGACTATTGTATGATGATGATAATTTATTTGATGGTTAAATATCATTGGTTTGGGGATGAAGTCTTGAAAGTGTTTCTTGGAGGACATTGGTAAGATCATCAAGGTCATGAATATTCTAGTGTAGTATTGTTGGCTTATCTTGGGTAATGTTGATTAATTGAAGTATGAATGATGAAGTTATGAATGTATGATCATGCTATAAATATGATGTTTGTGAGATGATAATAGGTGTGCTAATGTGAGGGATTGAAGAAAATTTCCATGTACATCTTAGAACTATGTGATGAAGTAATGTTCTCACTTCATGTTGGGTTGTGCTGAAAGGATTTTCTCATCCTAAAATCTATCACATATTGACTTGTTATATGAGGGTCAAACTCCTAGTACCTATGTTATGAATTAATGTTAAAGAAAATTTAAAGAAACTTTAAAATGGAATTTAGCTTACCACCGAGTGAACTTGACATTGAGAGATGTTCCTTTACAAAGGAAAGGAAGTTCACATTATGTTCTCTCATGAGGTGGAAACTTCAATGCTAGTTAGCATAAAGAGGGTTTCTAGTAACAATCTCCTATTTCCTTAACTATCTGCCCCCATAGGAGCCTTATCTAGTGGATCCACCTAGATATTGTATGAATGTATGTGTCTTATGATGGAAAGTAGGACACCCTCCTTTCGGTGTGAGGGGATGACACCGGATACCATGTAGCTCATATGGTCTATATCGGGTATGACAAATTTTTCCGAATGTTAAAATGAATGAATAGAATCAAGAAGATGAACACTAACTAGGACTACTTAAGAGGTGTTACTTAGTGTGGGTAAGAGTATCGGACTTTACCTATACATTGCACAAGTGGACCTTGAGAGGAATTCTAGGGTGGGTTCTTTATGTACATATATTATGAAAGATATTTATGATGTTGGTTTCATTTGATATTCATGATATTGATCTAAATTGATATGCATGGTATGGACTACACTTAATATGATGATGTATGGGACAAAAGACAATGCTTGTGATATCTTTGTTAGTTTGCTTTGTTTATGTGGGGTTATGGAGCTTCACATACATATTAAATTAGTTGACTTGGATTGGGATTATGAATAAGGTATTGTGACATATTGATGCGATTTACTCTAAATATGAAATGTTTGCTATGGCTCTATTATGATGTTATGCTTGAATATGAATAGGAATATGTCTTGTTGTTGTGATATGGACTTGGATATGATTCTGGAAATATGCATAAAGGATTTTAAGTGAACTAGCATGCTTATAACAAAATGTCCATTTATGCATGTTTTTGAATGTTTTACTTGCACATGTTTCCATACTTAGTACATGTGGTTTTTACTAATCGACATTTCTTCTATTTTCTACACAAAGTGTAGGTTCAGGCCATTGAGGTGATTGTACACCTTTCTTGTAGAAACTTTGATTGTTATTCCAAGTTGGTGAGTCCTCAAGTTCGAGGATGGAGATGCTTGATTTTAATTCTAGTGTCACTTTCTTTATTAAAAGACTATATGGCAACTCGTATTTGTAAGACTTATTATTGATGTAAGGGCTAAGTCACTACAAGAAAAATGACCTTTAGCGAAAGGAAATTTGATCATTAAAAGTCAAAATGCTAAAGGTCTATAACGACCGGAGAAAAATTGGTCGTCACCGGTCGTTGAAAGCTCCGTCGTTAAAAGTTCACGACCGGATAATATATTCGGTTGTTAGATATCATTTTGCGATAACTATTAATCCGGTCGTTATATGTACTTACAACGATCAAGTTACCCTTCGTTGATGGTCATTTGGTCGTTGAAGCATTCTATTGAAACAACAAATTCCGATCGTTATAAGTGCTACGCCAAAATTTCTTTTCTGGAATAAAATACTTTTAGAAACCAAGCATTCTTTCACAGATTTTGATTGAAACAATTGCCTTTGTTGTTTAGTTGTTATCTTTTCAGGTAGTTCCAAATAAAGCAGTATCTTTTCACATACAATTGACAATTTCATATAAAATTTCACTGTTAACAAAGAACAGATATCACATTAATTTAATTACTAAAAAACTTATATGTTCGACAAAATTTTGAAAAAACATATGTTCGACATAAGATCTAAATAATAAACATGTTTACAGAATACCATAAAATTTGAGAAAATGAAATCAAAGCATCTGTATATAGACGACGTCTCTGCACCAACAATAGAACAACGAAGATATAATATTTTTTTCAGCAAGCTTCACAATTCTCCAACATCACATTCTTTAATCTTCAAATTCATCATCTGTTTAAAGAGCAATTTGAGGTCAATTAGTAACAAAATGACAGATAGCTAGTAACTTAAATTGAACATGTAAATTATACCCAAAGAAAGCTATAAAAAATAACCAAAACTTGATCCAAAACATATATCATTTGATTCCTTTAGCAGCATTTACCACAAGAATGTCAACTTACACAGTGGTACATTCGACGTGAAACATGGAACAAACAGTTCAGACCGCCTTCGCTTATCATATACTCTATTTTGATATTACTGTTTCATGTCTTCTCCAATCTCACATTGCAGCACATCATCTTACTATTCACAGTATGATGGATAATTTGTATTCTGCGCTTATCAGGTTATAAAAGAGTAATGCTAAGATGTATTGTGTACTAATAAGACAAGTTTACTCCATCTTGAATTGCACTACATGTATCTTGCAATGCTAAGATGCAAGCATTCACAGGCCATAAGAAATACATTATCAAGAAAATTTACCTGGCTATGATACAACAATATCCTAAAAATCACATGAAATAAACTGGTACTAATTAAAATACAGATACCAAGGTAGAAATTCTAACTAGGGCTGACTTTACATAGTAGCCTCCCAACAATGGATAGAGTACAAAATTCAGGTAAAGCATTGTCAACACACACTGTCAGGAAAAGCAGACACTAGAACACATATTTTCATTGCCCCTATTCGTTTTATACATGGGCTTCTCTTTTGCAATGGTTGGGATTCATATTGTTTATATAAAACTTCTTATCATACTCACATATTTATGGTACTTGTATGCATTCAAATAATCATCTAAGACAACATACACCATATGCTTTACACTTCTTTCAGTACCCACAAACATAATGATAGACTCCTCTTACAAATACTTCATGTAGTAATGCACAACACAACAGCTTTTCCCCTGAGAAACAATGACCTCTTCCCACGAAATAAATGTATGATTATTTGTATCTATCGTAATGCCATAAGTTAAACTTTTGATTAATCAATAACTGCCCAATTCTTGAAAACCCTCATCAAAAAAATATAAACAAATATTTTAGGTATATAAGCATCATGAGAAACCATAATCCTCCTAAGTTCTGTTACACTTTAGAGCCCGGACAAACATACAGAACCTATGATAAAGAAGAACATCACACACAAAAAACAAAATTTTCTAACTATTAGCTCATGATGACCATATAAACAATGAAAAAGAAGCATTGCACCACAACCTAAAATGATAGTCTCATCAAAGAACTCAAAGTACCCTAACCTTGTGACATTTAGTTAGTACTTTATTTGTTGCTTCTTCTTATTCATGTCATCCTGAAGTTTCTCCATCTTTGCTTGCATCTCTCCTGCACAACAGTAATAACTTGTTTTCCAACCTGGTAGGATGTGAAGGCAATTGGTCCTTTAATCCCTTCTTCTTAATTTTACTTTCACCTACAAAAATGATTATATATCTGAAAATTCTCTTGGTATATGCATAAACAAGTACACAAATGTTCAATGGCAACATGAGTGATATCTATCAATCGTCATAAGATTTGTAATTCTAGTAGAGAGTTCATGAATGAGGACTCAAGACCATCAAAAGGAATACCAATCAAGTATATCTAACTCCAAAGGGGTCAACAATGAGCTGTCTGATTAAGGTTTCCAATATTGACAAGCATCTTCTGTGGGATTGCTGGTGTTCGCCTACTACATATGTGAGGCGTGGAGGGCAAACTCTCAATTAAGTGACTAACCTTAATGCATTAGAAAAATTCTCAGACATGTTTTATTATGTCCCATGTAGAGAGCTAAAACACTGTTTTTACCTTTTACTTCTATATTTCATTCTATTAGCCTTTATCATTTGAGAACAATGGGATATCAACTTATTGAAAGATGATTTGAGGACTTGCATAAGTTGATTCTATTATCAGCAAGAACGAGAAAACTAAAAGGGCAATGTATGAAAATTTAGGTGTGTGAAAATGTGGATATATTATTGCATTAAATGCAACACTATCCTAATCCATGCAAAAAAAAAAAAAAAAGACGTGCTCAATCTACAGTTCATCAAAGAGCTAGTGCATCAACCCCCAATTATTACACTTACGAACAATTGGATAGATCAGATACGCTATGGAACAGTAGACTAAATAAAAAATGGACACCTAAACCAATAACAGAACAACATAATTTCTTAAAATTAGACTGTGTTACAGATACTGATAAAACAATCCAATTATGGATAGGATACATATCAAAACAACTAATTGACAATAAAATAACAATCAACGAAACACCAGGCTATATAGAAAGAACACTAATAGGAGCAACAAAATTATGGCTCGAAAATCTATCTAAGAAAAGTTTAGAAACGCTCAGAAGTAATTAACAATTGGATGGAACTATAGCAACAACAAATATGGATATACTAGCTAAATAGGAAATGACTATAAGAAACGAATTCAGTAGTATGACTACAGAAATAGAAGAACAAAATAAAGAAAAATTAACCAATAGACTCCTTATGACAAAATTAGCTATATGCAATATGTGTTATCTGGATGAATATGCATGTGCATTTAAGGAATATTATTACAAAGGAAAATACAATATAAACGAAAGTAAGGAGATACGAAAGCTATATTTCTCAAAACTACCAGAACCTTTTGGTTCCAAAATAATTAAAGATTGGAATAATGGAGGAGGAGTAACAGATACCCTAGGAGCAAGAATAAAATTCTTACAACATTGGTTTATACAACTATGTGAAAAACACAAAACCGAAATAAAAATGGAAAAAGTATTACTCAAAAACTTAAAATGCTGCAAAAATAAAACAGCCCCACAATTTGGATGTACAGAAAAATATTATAAAAAACGACGACATAGACGATATAAAAAATATGGAACTAAATATAAATACAAGAAACCACGCCAAAGATATTATGTAAAGAATTATAAAACAAAAGGACCATATAAGCCAAAAAAGAAACCATCAGAATGTACTTGTTACAACTGTGGAAAGCTAGGACACATTGCTAAAGATTGCAGACTACCAAAAAATCCAAAGAAAAAACAAATGGCAGAAATATTAATAGACAATGAAGAATTCATGCAATTAGATTACTTAGACTATGAATTAAGTGAAAATGACAGCATATACAAACTATCAGACAACGACCTAAGCTTAGAAATAGATGAAGAAATAACCGAAGAAGAAATCTAATGTCTGAAGAAGATATACAAATAATATCAAAAGAAAATTATCAAAACGAAGAATCATCGGAATAAAAAATCATATTTGATAGTACAATCTTTGAACAAATAAAAGGAAAAGAACTAGACTTAAGTGTCGAAAAAGTACTTGAGATACCAACCATAAGAAATTGGTTCAGAAAGCAAAAAGATGAATACTATATAGTTAGTCAAAAGGAACACATCATAGATTGTAAATATACAAAAGGAAAGGCACAAATACCAATAATAAATAAAAGAATAATAAACAAGGAAATACAAGATATAAAAACCAAGACACCAATAAAATATGTACATTTAGGAGGAACATAAATACTAATAAAAGCATGTTTTAGAGAAGGAATAGATACTCCTATTGAAATATACCTAGCAGACGATAGAATTGTACAACCTATAGAAAAAAGCATAATCAGTGCAACAAAAAGAAACTTAATATACCAAAAATTCAAATTCATAATAAGTGCTAACTATTCAGTAGCGTTAACAGACCGAAATATAGATAAATCATTAGTTCTATACTGGAAAATGTCCGACATAGAATTAGCACCAGGAAGTAAGATATTCACAGCAAGATGTAAAAATTTATATGTATTGACAACAAAACATAAAATAACGGCAAAAGATAAGATTAATAAAATAAAAATAGAAAATCCATTTGAAAGGATAGTCACTGTAATAGATAATAATGACTACAGTTATAAAGAAATCGACATAGAAGAAGACCTAGAAATAGCAAAAGAAAGATTAAGTGCTTCAAGCGTACCGAATATACTAACAAGAGCTACATCATCAAGAATGAGTACATCTAAAAGAAACTATATACTCCCACAAAACTTACTACTAAACACAGACGAAATAACACCATACCATTACTACATAACCGGAATAATGGACCAAAGAAAATACCAAATCTTAATAAATACAGGACAAGAAGAAAATTATATAACAAGAGAATTAATACCAGAAACAGAAATCATAAAAACAGGACAATTATGCCCTGAACTACCTAGAGAAATAAGAACAAATGAGGAAATGACAGAAAAGGAAATAATTATAGGAGGAATACCCTTAATAATTCAATTTANTAAAATGGCTAGAGAAATTTAAACAATATAATATAGAAAATGAACAATTACCTATAACTTATCAAAATAAGAAGATAATTATCAAAAGAACAAAATGAATAATGAAATCTATATACTTGCAGAGATTATTGTAGAAGGATATTACAACAGATATTATACACCAATGATAGATACAGGAGCAGAAGCAAATATATGTAAGTATAATTGTTTACCAGAAGATAAATGGGAAAAATTAAAAACACCTATGGTGGTAACAAGATTTAATAACGAAGGAAGTATGATTACGTATAAAGTAAAAAATGTAAGAATACAAATATGGGATAAAATACTAACGATAGGAGAAATCTATAATTTTGAGTTCACAACATAAGATATGTTATTAGGAATGCTATTCTTAGATAAATTGTACCCACATATAATCACAAGAACACACTGGTGGTTTACCACACCATGCAAACATAAACTAAGAGCAAAAAAAGTAAATAACAAACAACGTAAATCCACAGAATGGATCAAAGGAAGTGAAAAAATTACGCAAAAATTGGAAAATATAAGCAAAAACCAAACAACACAGTTAGAAATTATTATCTTTGCAATAGATAAAGTTAAAGCAATACAAGACAAGCTAGAATTACTGTACAATGAAAACCCACTACAAGGATGGGAAAAATAAAACTTGAGTTAATTGATGAAACTAGCATAATAACACAAAAATCCTTAAAATACAATGCTAATGATTTAACAGAATTTAAGATGCATATAAATGAACTACTAAATAATAACTACATACAAGAAAGCAATAGTAACACACGAGCCCAGCATTTATTGTAAACAAACATAGTGAACAAAAACGAGGTAAAAGTAGGATGGTCATAGATTATCGTAATCTAAATGCAAAAACAAAAACATATAACTACCCGATACCTAACAAAATATTAAAAATTAGACAAATCCAAGGATATAATTGTTAGGATCGAATTCACGCATACACACTAGATGAATGAAGAACACAAGAACTTTCAAGAGAAAGAGATGAGAGATCTAGAGAGAGAAAGAGAAAATCCAATATTTCGTGGTAACACCCCGTGAGTAAACTTCCACGGCGGTGAGGTATATTTATATTAATAAATCAGAATATTTTTGGTTACAGAGAATAAATAGAGAATAAATAGGAAAGCCTAAAATAGAGAATAAATAGGAAAACCTAAAATAGAGAATAAATAGGAAAACCTAAAATTAAACAGGCTCCACTACCTAACAATTCTCCCACTTGGAGACTGACTCAGTCATCCAAAAAATACATTCTCAAAAAAAATCTCTTCATCATCAACATTTTTACCGCACCGCAACATCTGTAGCAACAACTACAGAAGACCAACCGAGGTTTTACATAACCTCAGTTTCCCAACATCAACACATTTCGTCAACATGTCCGCCGGGTTCTTTGCACCCTCTATCTTCTCCAAGCACATATCACCATCCTCCACTGCCCTGCGAGTGAAATGGTATCGCCTTCTGATGTGCTTTGTCTTCGAATGATAGACTGGATTTTTCACCAACTGTATGGCACTCTGGCTATCTGAGTAAAGAATCTTCTCGCTCTGCTTCTTGCCCAATTCCTCAAGATAATCTGCCAGCCATATCATCTCTTTCCCAGCTTCAGCTATTGCCACATACTCAGCTTCAGTAGATGAAAGAGAAACACACTTCTGAAGCCTGGACATCCAACTCACTGCTGTTCCACCTATGGTGTAAATGTACCCGGATGTACTCTTGCTCGAGTCAACATCCCCACCAAGATCAGCATCCACAAAACCCTGTAGAGTCACCTTGCCTTTGCCAAAACAAAGTGAAGTACTGGATGTACCTCTCAGATATCTCAGAAGCCACTTCACAGCTTCCCAATGCTCTTTCCCAGGGTTCGCCATGTACCTGCTAACAACTCCCACTGCATGTGCTATATCAGGTCTAGTGCAGACCATAGCATACATCAAACTACCAACTGCTGAAGCATATGGAACAAGTGCCATGTGATCACGCTCCTCGGCAGTCTTGGGTGACTGCTCCTTTGACAATTTAAAGTGATTTGCCAATGGAGTAGTCCTGGGTTTAGCATCATTAATCCTGAATCTGCTCAGCACCTTCTCAATGTACAACTCCTGAGATAGATTTAAAGTGCCAGCAGATCTATCCCGAGAAATCTTCATCCCCAAAATCTGCTTTGCTGGACCCAAATCTTTCATCTCAAACGCTGCAGACAACCTTGTCTTCAGATTGTTAATCTCCCTCATACTAGATCCTGCAATCAACATATCATCCACATACAAGAGTAGAAAGACATATGAATCAGTGTATTTCTTGAAGTAACAACAAGGATCCTTTTCAGCTTTGCAGAATCCACTCTTGGTCATGAAGGAGTCAAACTTCTTGTACCACTGCCTTGGTGCTTGCTTTAGTCCATACAAGCTCCTGGTGAGCTTGCACACCATGTGTTCCTTGCCTGGAACCACAAATCCTTCCGGTTGCTGCATATAGATCTCTTTGTCCAGATCTCCATGTAAAAATGCTGTTTTTACATCCATTTGCTCTAGATGCAAATTCTCCGATGCAACAACACTCAACAGAATTCGAATAGAGGTTAACTTCACAACAGGAGAAAATATTTCAGCATAATCAATACCTTTCCTTTGTGAATATCCTTTAACCACTAAACGAGCCTTGAACCTTCTTTTGCCATCTGGTTCAGTCTTGATTCTGAACACCCACTTGTTCAGCAAAGCTCTCTTCCCTGCAGGTAACTCAGTCAACACCCATGTGTCGTTCTTCTCAAGTGACCTCATCTCATCATCCATGGCTTGCTCCCACTTGATCGAATCCTCCACCTGTAGGGCCTCATCAAAAGACTCTGGTTCCCCCTCATCAGTCAGCAATAGATAGTGTAATGAAGGTGAATACCTATCTGGTGCCCTGATGGATCTGGATGATCTCCTTAACACCTGCTCAGGTGTAACTTGCTCCACTTCAGATTCTTCAGTAGGAGTTGGTTGAGTATCTGCTTCGACATCTCTGGGGTTACTCTTCTCCAACTCAACCTCAACTCCCACTTGCTTTGTAATCTCTAGAACCTTCTGCTCTCTGTCCTTGTACAGGACAGACTCATCAAATGTCACGTCACAATGTCTCAGGATCTTTCTGTTCTTGTCATCCCAAAACCTGTAACCAAACAAATCAGAACCATAGCCTATGAAGTAACACTTCACAGCCTTGGCATCAAGCTTGTCTCTCTTTTCTGGATCAACATGAACATAAGCAGTGCAACCAAAAGTCCTCAAGTGTGAGTACTTGAGTTCTTTTCCTGTCCACACCTCCTCTGGAATCTTGAACCCTAAAGGAACTGATGGTCCCCTGTTGATCAAGTATGCAGCTGTGCTCACAGCATCCGCCCAAAGTGTTTTGGGCAGCCCACAGTGTATCCTCATACTCCTTGCACGCTCATTCAATGTTCTGTTCATCCTCTCAGCAATTCCATTCTGCCTTGCCTTACCAGGAACTGTTCTCATCAATCTGATTCCCTCAGCTGCACAGAATGCCTTGAACTCTGATTTGTCATACTCTCCTCCATTGTCAGACCTTAGGCATTTGACTTTCAAACCGGTCTGATTCTCAACTTCAGCTTTCCACTTCTTGAAAGTTGCAAACACATCTGACTTATGCTTCAAGAAGTAAACCCATACCTTCCTGCTGAAATCATCAATGAAGGTAACATAGAATCTGGATCCTCCAAGTGATGATACTGGAGATGGTCCCCAAACATCTGTATGGACCATTTCCAACCGCACTTTCTTTGGCTCTCTAGGAGTCTTTGTGAAGCTTACTCTTTTCTGTTTGCCCATAACACAGCTCTCGCAAAGACCCATATCAACAGACTTCAGACCCTCTAATGCTCCTTTTGCAACCAGCATCTTCATTCCTTTAGTACTCATGTGTCCAAGTCTGTTGTGCCACAGACATGAACCGGAAGCACCTTCAGCAACAGCGGCCATGTTTATACACCCTGCAGTGGTGTACAAGGTTCCAGATTTGGTGCCACGAGCTACTACCATAGCACCTTTCACGATCTTCCACGAACCTTTCCCAAACTCTGCTGCATATCCCGTGCTATCCAACTGACCAACAGAGATCAGATTTTTCTTGATCCCAGGAATATATCTGACATCCTCCAATGTCCACTGGTTTCCCGAGGTGGTCTTTATGCAAACATCCCCCTTTCCTTCAATCTCTAAGGCTTTATTGTCAGCAAGATATACTTTTCCAAAATTTCCAGATTTGAAATTTTGGAACAACTCCTTGCTTGGAGACGAATGGAAAGATGCACCAGAATCCAAAATCCATGATTCAACCGGGCTGTTCACACTAAGGATTAGAGCATCCCCAATGTCCTCTGCTGAATTTACAGAATCATTGTCATCTCCAAATTTCTGATTCTGTTTCTTCTTTGGCTTTGTACAGTTCGTCCGAAAGTGCCCTTTTTCTCCACAGTTCCAACAAGTCACGTTTGATCTGTTCAGGGATTTTCCTCGATTCTTTGATTTTGATCGACCATGTTGATTTTGGCCTTTCGTCTTACTTCTCCCCCTTCGATCAACGCTGAGAGCACTGCCCGATGAATCTCCCACTTCTCGTTTGCGAATACTTTCGCTAAGAACAACATCACGGATTTCATCAAACTTCAGTTTCTCAGATCCACGGGAACTGCTAATCGCAGCAACAACAGTATCCCAAGACTCGGGCAGAGATGACATCAAAATCAACGCCTTAATTTCATCTTCGAAATTAATATCCACAGAATTGAGTTGACTCACAATCATATTGAACTCGTTTATATGATCAGAAACGGATCCATTCTCAGACATCTGTAAATTGAACAATCTACGCATCAAATATACCTTGTTCATAGCCGATGGTTTTTCATACATGTTTGACAGTGCCTTCAACAGACCGGACGTAGTCTTCTCCTTCACGATGTTGAACGCCACGTTTCTTGACAAAGTCAACCGGATCAACCCTAGAGCCTGGCGATCCTTGAGTTTCCACTTCTCCTCCGTCATGGATTCCGGCTTCACCCCGGTCAACGGTTCGTGAAGGTCTTTCTGGTACAGATAATCTTCGATCTGCATCTTCCAGAAACTAAAATCGGATCCATCAAACTTCTCGATTCCAAGCTTCGAACTATCCATCTTCTGTGATCGTGTTGAATCTCCTTAGCTCTGATACCAGTTGTTAGGATCGAATTCACGCATACACACTAGATGAATGAAGAACACAAGAACTTTCAAGAGAAAGAGATGAGAGATCAAGAGAGAGAAAGAGAAAACCCAATATTTCGTGGTAACACCCCGTGAGTAAACTTCCACGGCGGTGAGGTATATTTATATTAATAAATCAGAGTATTTTTGGTTACAGAGAATTAATAGGAATGCCTAAAATAGAGAATAAATAGGAAAACCTAAAATAGAGAATAAATAGGAAAACCTAAAATTAATCAGGCTCCACTACCTAACAATAATTACTTTAGTAAATTTGACTGCGAATCAGGATTTTACCATCTAAAATTAGAAGAAGAATCTAAGGAATTAACGGCATTTACTGTACCACAAGGATTTTATGAATGGAATGTTCTACCATTTGAATATAAAAATGCACCAGGTAGATACCAACATTTTATGGACAATTACTTTAATCAATTAGAAAATTTCATTGTCTATATAGATGATATATTGTTATATTCAAAAACACAAGATGAACATGTCAGTATTAGAAAAATTTATACACATAATTGAACATTCTGGCATAAGCCTAAGTAAAAAGAAAGTAGAAATTATGAAACCTCAGATAGAATTTCTAGGAATACAAATAGATAAAAATGGGATAAAAATGCAAACCCACATAGTACAGAAAATATTCACCCTTGATGAAAATATAGATACAAAAAAGAAATTACAATCCTTTCTAGGATTAGTAAACCAAGTGAGGGAATACATACCAAAATTAGCAGAATATTTAAAACCATTACAAAAAAAAAACTTAAGAAAGATGTCGAATATCATTTTGACAATAGAGATAATGAACATATAAGACATATCAAAAACTTATGCAAAAAACTACCGAAACTATATTTTCCAGATGAAAATAAATTATTTACTTATATTGTTGAAACGGATTCGAGCAATCACAGTTATGGAGGAGTCCTAAAATATAAATATGACAAAGAAAAAATAGAACACCATTGTAGATATTAATCAGGATCCTATACAGAAGCACAATTAAAATGGGAAATAAATAGAAAAGAATTATTTGCATTATATAAATGTTTATTAGCATTTGAACCATATATTGTTTACAATAAATTTATTGTGAGAACAGACAATACACAGGTAAAATGGTGGATAACCAAAAAGGTACAAGATTCAGTTACAACAAAAGATATTAGGAGATTAGTATTGAATATATTAAATTTCACATTTACAATTGAAGTGATCAAGACTGACAAAAATCTCATTGCAGATTATCTCTCCAGAGAAAAATAATGTAGATACATTGGAAAAAATACTAGCTACCATGACAACACTTTGCCAGAAAATGGAGAAAATAGAAAGCGAAGTACAGATGCTAAAAAAGACAGCTAAATAGTCAGCAGCATGACTCTAAACATGCGGAGCTAAGTCAGCAACATGCGGAGCTAGAAGGTGACGTTGGGAAACACCTTAAAACCCATAACAAAATGTTAAATACAGCTGCAGGTAGCACATCTACAGGAGGATCAACTACAAAAAAAGAAGATGGTAAGACAAAATATACAAATACCAATATGAATAAACTATTCTCCAGACCATACCTTCCAGAATATACCCAAAAAGATGTATTTGTTCCCCCACAAGTAAATACCTACAAAACCAGTTTGGATTCACACAAACAAATATATAACCATATCACCAGGACGTATATAGAAAATATACACAAAATCCAAACCTTTTTGAATCTAAACCCCAGAGCTAAAAATACCCAAAATCCAAATGAAGATTATATAATCCAACACTTACAGGGATATAATAAACTCATAGCACAACCATGTACCAATTCAAATCTAGTAGCAACTTGCTACAATTATGGACTTTTAAGTACAGTATACACGATAACAGGTGAAGAATTAGCTTGGATACCAGAACTATACAAAGCGTTTCCACATTACAAAAGAATAACTAAAGGAACTTTATTTTGTATAAAGTTTTATTCAGCAACTGCAGAAATATTATACGACGAAATCAAACCTATAATACAAGTTATCAAGATAGGTTTGACCAAAGAAATGATAATCCCGGAGAAAATAGAAATACAAGAAGA
Source organism: Solanum pennellii (assembly GCF_001406875.1). Taxonomy (NCBI): domain Eukaryota; kingdom Viridiplantae; phylum Streptophyta; class Magnoliopsida; order Solanales; family Solanaceae; genus Solanum; species Solanum pennellii. The sequence continues at coordinate 23,217,536 of NC_028638.1, forward strand.
AATACAAAGAGTAAATATCCCAGAATTCTATGCAAATAAAAGAACTATTGGGATAGCTACCATTTTGAATGAATTATCGAATAATTATCTAAACAGAAACGCAATTTGGAACTACTACAATTGAGATCAGATGATGATATATTCCAATTGCAGAGAGCTAAAAACAGCAGATATGGAAGAACTACGCCAATGGATACTAAGCCTGCTGGAACCAGAGCAGCCACCTACCACAAGAGCTATCAGAAAAAAATTTATTTCACAAAATATGATGACTAGATACTGTAAATTAGTAGGCCAAAAATATCCAGATCATGTATGCACAACATGAATAAAATTTTTTCTGATAGCTCTTGTATAATACTTCTCCCTCTTTTCTAGTTTTGTGATAGGCACAAAGTTTAAGAAATACATGCGGACTTTTGAAACATCAGTGCGTCAATAAAATTACAATATTTTTCATTAATTAGTGAATTAGATACGATTTTTCCAATGTCCAAATAAAAAGTGAGGTGGGTCAGCTTCAACCAATTCCCTCCACCTTAGGGGTCAATTACTGGGAATCAAAACCTATTGTATCTTCTAAAGTGGAATTCTCCCTTTTTATTTATCTCTAATTGTTGGATGTGATAATATTGGTATGGTTATGAAATCTTCTTATTAAGGAGAAATGGAAAATATAAGTTGGTCCTTTTTCAACTATAGCAGCAGCACTACTATTTTATGAATCGTTAACCCAAACAACACAAAACGACAAGCACTTTACAAACAGTTTCGGGTACAAAGGACACTTTGGTGTCCAAAACCCTTTTACAAAACATAAACATAAACAAAGGACATGTACAATCAAAACTTCTTTATTCACATAGATACACCCAAAAAAATCCTTAATCCAGTGATTACCCATTTAGAAGAGAAATACTTAACAGGTGTGAATAAAACGAGTTGAACTTACCTCTGTGTTCACCAACAATAGCAGAGAATGAAAAATTGGCATATAATTCAGATCCCAAGCAAAGAAAGAGGGCATTCAAGCCAAGGAAATTAGGGACAGAAGGATGGTGTCCAGAGTGGTCGACAGATGGACTCTTCTTTATAGGGTGTGGGGATAATGTGTGTGTGTGGGGTGGGGGTTGTGAGTATTCTGTTTTATTCTTTTTTGGGGTGAGTTGGGGTAGTGGCGGAATAGTAATATTTTTATATATGTATGAATTAATTTTACTAATTACGACCGGGTATTGATCTTTTTAAGGTATGAATATTGTCCCTTCATCAATATTAAGTTAAAATTGCATTTTAACGTGCGGGATTTTTTTTTGGACGCAATAAATACCCTTTTAACGACTGGATTGAAATACTTTCGTTAAGAGTTGGTTGTTAAAAATCCATTTTCCTGTTACCCAATTTTCACACTCTTATATTTAGATGGTTATGTAAGACAACTTAGTTTAAATTTTCGATATATGTGAAGTAAAGTTGAATTTCAAATGAAAATATTTAAATTTTCCACTTTCATTCTATCTTTGATGCAATGATGAATGCTAAGGGCTTGTCTAAGGCTTCATCGAGGACCAAGATACCAATTACGACTAAGGGGTGCTCTCCGATCGTAACAAAGGTCATTTGGGCATTTACGAAATATTAAGCCACTTTCAGGAAGTTATGAAAAGAAGTAAAGTTTTGTTCTATTATTCGTCACGATATTCAAAGGTCATTGGTGCAACTCGATATTTCTTTGAGGTGTTTTTTAATGTTTATGTGTGTTTCTTGATTTTTTTGCCATTTTGGGACATTTAGGTAATTTTTGGGCATTTTTAGGGAGTTACTAAAAGAAGTAATGTTTTGCCTTTTACTCTTCATGATATTCTAAGATCATTGATGCAAGTCAATATTTTTTGAGGCGTTCTTTGTACTGTTTATGTTTGTTTCTTGATATTTTAGCTATCTTGGGGTATTTACATAATATTCTCCATTTTCGGGAATTTAAAAAAAGAAGTAAACTTTTGTTCTGTTATTCGTCCCAATATTCTAAGGTCATTGGTGCAAATCAAAATTTTTGAAGGGGTTTTTTGTATTGTTAATGTGAGTTTCTTGGATTTTCTGCCATTTTGGGGCATTTTCCTAATATTTTGGATTTGTTTTGGTAGTTTCAAAATAAAGTGAATCTTTTTATGTTATTCGTCATGATCTTCTAAGGTAATTTGATGTTTTTTGTATTGTTGATCCGTGTTTCTTGTTTTTTGCCCATTTTGGAGCATTCACATAATATTCGACAATTTTTGGAGAGTATAAAAAATTATCTTTGTTCTGTTATTTGTCATGATCTTCTAAGGTAATTGATGCGAGCCTAAATTTTTTTGAGGCATTTTTTAAAATTCTTTGTATGTGTTTTTTCGGCCATTTAAGGTCATTTACGTAATATTCTACAATTTTTGGGTACTTATGAAAAGAAGTAAAGTTTTGTTCTGCTATTCATCACGATATTATAAAGTCATTGGTGCAACTCAAAACAAATTTATGGCATTTTTTGTATTGTGTAGGTGTTTCTTAATTCTTATGCCATTTTGGGGTATTTATGTAACGTTCGTCCATATTCGGGCATATACGAAAAGAAGTACATTTTTGTTTATTATTCGTTACTATATTCTAAGGTCATTGGTGCAAGTCAAATTTTTTGTGTTGTGTTTGTGTGTTTCTTTATTTTTAGGCCATTTTGGGACATTTAACAAACACTCGGCCATTTTGGGGCAGTTACGGAAAAGGTAAACTTTTGTTTAGTTATTCGTCACGATATTCTAAGGTCATTGGTGCAAGTCAAAAAATATTTAAGGCTTTTTTTGTATTTTTATGTGTGTTTCAGAATTTTCCGTCCATTTATGGGCACTTACATATTTTCAAAAATTTTCAGGCAGTTATGAAAATTAGAAAAGTTATATTCTGTTATTCATCACGATATTGTAAGGTAATTAGTGCAAGTCAAAATTTTTCTGAGAAATCTTTTGTATTATTTATATGTGTTTCTTAATTTTTCAACAATTTTTGTGGCACGTTTCAACCTCAAACACACTATTCTACATATTTAACACCTTTTTACCAATTTTCGTTACATTCCAACTCTTTAAACCTTGTGAAACATGCCAAGCCACACTAGTCACATTTCACAATTCTACGGACTTCATGGTAATTTGTTGAAGTTTTGAGTCTAACATTTCATAATTTGCTTAAATATATTATTTTAGGCCTATAAACAATGTTTCATGCCTTAGTTCATCATGTGAGGCTCTAGACTAAGTCATGGACTTTCAGAGTGTTACATTGATCTCAAAGGATTCACAATTGAACTCAAAGACTTTCTTGAACTCTACTCTTAACACTTTCTTAAATTTGAATAATGAATAAAAGAGTTAGATTAATGATGTAAAGGATATCCCCATGATAAAGTAGACGCATAAATACATTGTCCTTATTCTCATACTCACTTGCGTGATTCTTGAAGAAAGTTATTAAAAGTTTTAGAATACTCCTCAAAAAGTCTAAAAGGGGTTTTCTTAAAATGTTTGAATGAACTTTAAAGACTTAACACTTAACTCTACCTTGCATTTGAATTATAATTTAAAGTTATGATCATGTTATGAATGATTTCTAGGCCTGTAGAATTAGTTTAGTGTAGTTAGAGTCAAAAGGGGGTAAATTTATTCTTTAAAGGGACTCAAACGGGACAAGTGAAGGAAAAAGAGTTGGCGCAGGTGACCCTTTTGCTTTACTTGTGCGGGCGCCAGCCCCAAACTTTAGAGACAATATCCTAGTGCATTGCTGGTGCGGCACGCCAACCCTGCTAGTCCATCTATGGCGCGTCGTTGTAACGACCCGAGAGTATACCGTAGATGTTAGAGCATCTTAAGTCTCCACACGGCGTACTTGACCTCACAGAGGTCTTGTACAAGCCTCTTATCCATCATTCATTACATAGGTATAAACTAGTGCATAATTATAACTTTTCACAACATAACTAAAAGAAACTATTTATAAAAAAAACCAAGGAACAAGTCTCATCATCACATGCAAACTTAGAAACATCTTAATCATATATTATTATAAGTGTGAAGCTCCAAAGTAGAAAAGTTGAATTACAATTTTACCCTTATGCCAAATTCAAATGTTATTAAATAAATAATTAATTAAATATTAAAAATAAGAGTTATCCCTTTGAATAGATACATGTATGTGTTTCATCTTCCAAATTAATTTATATCTTTAATTAATATTTGTTTTTAATTTATAATAATACTTGACCTTTCAACTTTGTAAGTGAATCTTCATATTCCAAAACTATATTTTTTTCCCTATAAATACAAATCTTTCTATGAAAATTTTCTAATAGTATTTTCATAGAAAGATTTATACGTGATACAATTTTTGTGTGTGGAAGACTAGAGAAGATTTAATCAAGTGAAGAAAATTTCAAGGCAAAGAGGATTTCTGTCAAGATTACAAGGCGAATGTAATTATAGGGATGAATAACACTTCAATTACTAGAATATCGGAGTTTGATGTATTTTGTTTTTGTAATTTGCCGAGATTAGAACTATGATAAGACCCCTCCATTTATGTAGTTGAATGTCGCTTTCGTTAACTTCTCTTCCAAAACTTTTAACTTTTTTTTATGGTCAAAGGTTAAATGTTTATTACTATAGCTTTTTTTCAACTTGCATTATCAATAAAAAACAGGGAAAGGAATGTCTTAAAAATATGGAAAGGAATATCTTCAATTTACATTATCAATTTGCATTTTTGTTGGTAGCCTTATGCTAAACTTGCTCCCATATTTGATTTTTTTTTTGTACTTGTAATTTTATTTTAAGAATGTATTTGATTGAATGGTGTATTTTCGTATAAATTTTTTAATACTTAGTCATAATGATTTTCCATTACAAATTTAGTATATTTGAATTCTTTTATATATTTTATTCTTAGATTACAGTTTTGTTTACACAGTACATTTGAATTTTATAAATTGTTTAATAAATTAAATGTTAATATTAAATAGTAAATAGTAAATCATCATATTAGTATACATAACTTACCATCAACTTGTAAATGTATGTGACTCTCACTAATTATATTCATTATGTTCATTACTCTCATTTCTCATCGATAATCTCAAATGGATTAATATTTATTTATGACAACTCTTTGTATTTCTCAATGTTAT
>NC_028638.1:23225106-23267009 GCF_001406875.1 Solanum pennellii
TGTTCCTTCTAACTTAATCAGCATTCACAATGTAGTCTTAAGAGATTTGAGAGTTGTGGTTAGAGGGAGAATTTGTGGGTCACAAGCTTGATATGTTATCACTTGTGTGAACCTCCCATGTATTCCGAGTGATTTGGTTGAGGTTGTTTCCCTCTGTATTTGTACTCTCATATTTTTTAGTGGATTGCTCATCTCCTTTGTGGACGTAGGTCGATTGACCGAACCACGTTAAATCTTTGTGTCTTTGGTATATTTCTCGTTGTCTTCTTACTCGTGGTTTTTCGAGGTTTGCTTTGCTAGCTTTCGCATTTACACCTGCTTATTTTCGGTCCTAACATGTTATCCAATAATAAATAGTAACATTTCACACAATAATATATAAACTTAAACCAATTGAAAAAAAATGAGAAAATTTCTATGCTCTCTTTTCTCATCTCTTTTTATTTATTTAATTTAACATTTATGTTTCTTGCTTGTTGTTATTGTACAACGTACTTTCTATTGTTGTGTTACTATTATAGATAATTTACTATGGCCTGTTGCTTTGTATACATTAATTTATCATGTTGTATTTTAATATCTTTATTGGAATATTGAATTTGTGTGATAGTTATTTTTACTTTATGCACTTTTAGTCAATCTTATAATTAAAGATATAATATTTTTACTAGGAAGATATATGTAGTTTCTATCGAAACAATGATAAATTTTACGATACAAAATTTATATGAAGTATCTTGGAATAAACGTGCAACGCACGTTCCTAAATCTAGTATATTAAGGTCATGACCCTTTACATTGAAAGAAAACATACTAAGTCTTTTATAAAGTCTTTAAATAAAGAAACTAAAACAAACATAGTCTATGTCCTTAAACATATGAGGACATACCAATCTTGAGAGAATCAACTTCCCAAGCTTTGCCTTCTAAGAAACCTTCATTTTTCTTCAACCTATACTTTGAAATATGGAAGAGTACAGAGTTAGTACAAACATTGTACAAAGTATGGAATTAGGCAAAAACATGCTAAAGAGGACATTTTAGTAAAAACATACTTTTCATGCTATTTTGATATAGCCTTCATAAATCAAGTTACAAAACATCATACAATTCATCATTTAGCATACAAGGTAAAATTTCCACACTTCTCAACATATAGTAACATTTAGCAGTAACCCATTATCATATAAACTCTTCCTATCCAAAGTTATCCTAAGATTCACCTAGGTAAGACATGAAGAGACCGCTCATACAACCTTTTGAATACACACCTAAGTGATCCTTAAGACTACCAAAGATAAGCATACTTCATTCCAACTCAATATTCATTACTAAAGACAACTACAGGAAACATACATACATTTAGGAACTTCACATAAAGACCATCCTCTAAAACAAATCTCAAGTTACACTTGGTGCACTTTGAAAGTAGCATCACATACTACTACTTCCACTTAGTGCTTCTTAGGAATCACCCTATGCTAGGCACATCACGTTCATCATTTACATAGATTTCATCATACAAGACGTAATATCAATATGTTTCTTCTACATTAGATATAAACTAAACTTACTTTATTAACATGATATAGTGAACCATTCATTCATTTTCATATAAGGACACACCAAGAGTCACTCCAAATGTCTACTTGTGCAATGGATAGATGGCTTCCCATTCGACCACCTACCCTAAGTAGTACACCCTTAAGAAGACTTAGTTTATCACATTTTTTTTTTGTAGGGGATAGATTACCAATATAGAACAAGAGACCTAGACAAGGAATACAGGTATTAACCCTTACCGGATGAGGGATCCCCACTTGCCTAAGGTAGGGTCATGCTTTTACCCTTTACATGGATCTCCAACAACTTTACCTATGCGGGCACATTGTTAAGGGATAAGGAGATTGCTTGTAAGTAACTCATTCTCAACTAACGAAGAGCACTCATCTCAAGAGGTACTTTTGATACAGTATCTCTACTCATGAAGAGTATCTGCACCTTCTTAAAATCCTCTTGATGCTAAGCATAACTCCCCTACGGAGTGTTAAACATTCATTGACTATAGGTTAAGGGATATCTATTTAGCACCACATCTCAAATAACGAAGTGTACCTATCCCTGAGTTTACTTTTTGAATACAACATCTTAACTCACAAAAGGCATCTAACCTCCAACCTATCTTTGGAAAGCTCCTTTGGAATAGTGAGGTTGCTACTAACCACTTCATCTCAACTAACGAAGAGTGTTCACCCCAAAATCCCCCTTTTCATTACTAGATTTCTTTAGGAATAATAGGGATAGTCTAGACATTTCATATCTACTCATGAAGAGTGTCTACCCTACAATCCCCCATTTACATTCATTAACTCCATTCATTTATTCATTCATTCATTTATAGTGTATATGAGTACATGTAAGAATACCTTCCACATAATAACCATAATTCATTGAGTTGACTTTTAAACATTATCACACTACATTTATCATAATTCACACACTATCATGCTTCACATGTACATTATACTTCACTTAGACACAAATCTTCAAGACACACATGCACAACTTCACAAGACATCGCGTGCATATTTATCATAACCTCAACTTACTTCACATTGAATGCCTTCAATGACATAATAACAATTCACATATATAATCATATACATCAAGTACACAACGCAACCAATAGTGGACATACCAATCAAGATCAATTTAACAAAAATAAGGCAATATAGATCAACTTACCCTTCATCCAAGATTTCACCACCTTTTCCCAATTCCAATATATCCTCATCATATATCATTAATGTCAGTAGATAATAACAATATAACATAAAGAAACCATAGTTCTAATATTATCTAATCATGTTAATCAAACTCAATTCATAAGTCAAAAGTTGAGAATTTGCATGACCATGGGTTCAATGATTTTTTTACCTTAAAATCATCTACTAATAACAATAATATTATATTTCATTCATTAACACATTTTCATGCATGAACCCATACTTGGAATTTGAAATAGAAGAATCTAGGATTTTGAAACCTTTTTGAAAAGCCTTTAGTTTGGCTCCTTGAATGAAAGAAGAATCAAGGATGAACTACCATACCTTAGATGAATAAAGGCAACGAGATTTGGTGAATAAACAAACAAAAATCTTCAATCCTAGCTCTACCTTTAGTTCAAGCTTCCATGGAGTCTGGAGAGAGTTTTTCTTGGGAGAGGGGTTTTATTTTGAAAAGTGAAGTCTTATTATAGTTCTTAATGTTTAAAAACTCTTAAAATACCTAATAAACATGAAATAACCGTCCATTCACTTTAAAAGAATTGGGTGAATTTACCAAATCATCCCAAGCTTGGCTGAATTGTAGACAAACTTTACAGACCAAATGACGGACCGTCGTTCAAACGACTCCGCTTTGATGGGGTCCGTCATTTGGGTAAGAGACCAATTTTTGTGCAGGACTTGCAGGCTCAATCTAAGACCAAGGTCAACGGGCCGTCGTTTGATCCACTGGTCGTCCCTTGTGGCCGTCGTTTAACACTGCCTGGTAGCATCATGCCTTTGAGATGGGGTCCTCTACTAGGGCCCCTCCGGGATCCTAAGTGGGGTTGTACCTGAAAGTTTCAATCCTAAACATGATCATATAGGTATTACGGTCCCCTCCTATCAATTTGTACTCCAAACAACATATAAAATATGCATAGGCACTCTAGAACACATACTTGCACATAGACGTCTAGTCGTCAAACCTCTTGGTCGTCCCATGACGTTTGACATCCAAACTCTTCAAACTTACCTATAATGCTAATATTCATTAATTTAACACATTATTAGATCATGAAACACATTCTAGGATCTAGTTTGACCTATTTCATTTCTAGGATCGTTACAGTTGTGCCACCATTCCCCTGGACAATTCCTTTTTATTTTCATACTTGTTTTTTGACCTTCATTTGAGTAGAATCGAATGATTTCTTCCCCACTAACTTGGATTTGATTACTCAACATAATTACACTATAATGTACTCAATTCAAACTTCAAAACACTCACTTTCATCTCATGAATTCATCAAAACCCCAACCAAACAAGATTCAGAATAGAACTTCAAAAACACTCATCAAGAACTTAAATCTTTCAATCTTTATGAAAGAATTCGAATATATAAATAATGATTGGAGTGTAACTTAACAAACCCAACACTATGGAAACTTACATACCTCGGAGGGATAAAACCTTTGGCAAAAATTCGCAACGAAACTCAAGAATCTCGACGAACGCTTTGATTCTTTACTCTTTTTTCCTCGTTTCTCTTCTTTTCTCTTCCTGAAATCTCAACAAAAAACCAAGGTGTATATTAAGATTATTAAATTGAATTTAATCATTTAAGAACCCTGAAACCTTACTAAAAATGAATTAAATCTGATTGGGTAAGGAAAAGACTTAGCACCTCGCACTATTTATGGGTAAATTTCCTTCATTGGACAACCTTACTTCAAAAGGGCATATCTCACTCACCGAACTCTAAACTTAGCAAACTTTGTGGAATTGGAAAGATAATACAAAGACCATTCAAAAGGGAATATCTAAATCATCCTAACTCTAAACTTAACAAACTTGGTTGTGTTTTAAATATAATTCAAAGAGATCTAAACATAAGAAACGAGAAAACTCATCTTGTACGAAAAGTTATGGCCGTTTGACGTTGACCCAAAACATAAAAGAACTTCCAAATGACCTGAATGAATACGTTTTTGTTCTTCTTGGAACTCAAGGTGCTACATCAAGTGACCTTAATACTAAAGAAAATCTTAAAAATTGCTCTGAAAAATCCAACTCATAACGAAAGATATTTCGAGCCTTAGATCAAAAAAATTCTGGGATGTTATAGAATGTGAGTTGTGTGAACTCATCCCATATTGGTGCTCGATACTGATCTCAATTATATAATGAGACATTTTCAAATGTATAAAACGTATCTCTTTATCAATTATAAGTAATTACTCAAAAGATCCTGTAATGGGTTATACTCTGAAATATCATTGAACTTATGGTCTCATTTAGATATTACCGTTTCGATCTTTTTCAATGTAAAAGTGTTACGATTGGGTATACTTAGTTCTCTTATACTTTTTTTCAATCATGAATGCAACACTTCTAATTCTCATGTTCATTTTCTCAAGATTTAATTCAAAATCATTGTTGATTACAAAAGAAGTCTCAAAATGACTCAAAAGAACTTCTATAATTTTCCTCTTAAACTCACTTTAGTTTTGTTTGTAAATTAAGAAATATGATTGGGACATGTAGAATCTCTCAAGAATTAATGGAGACTTTCGTAGTAGATATATCAAGGTAAATGTAGCTACAACATAAAGGAAAGCACGTCGAACGAAACAAGGAAAAACTGGCCTAGCAAACTTCAGGTGTCAACGGGCGCACGGCCAGACCCAACATATTGGGGATGGTTCGGAAGCACTGCTGGTGCGGTGCCCCAGGCCCAAAGTACTTAGGCTTATTTTGGGAACACTGCTGGTGCGACACTCCAATTCCTCCCCAGCGAATTTGACAAATGTAGTTGTTATAAATTAAGATTCGAACTTGATTAGAATTGGGAAATTTCTCCTAAGCTCTTCCAAATTCTCAAATAGAACACGAATACATGAAGAATTTCATACAATCCCTTTCGAGAATCAGAACTCATACAAAAGATCCTCAACCCAAGAAACTCAAAACCTCCATCGTTAAAGAATGAAACTCAAATCAAGAACTACTCAAGAATCTTTTGATAGAGTGATTTGATGGATGAATTCGATTTATGGCGTGAGGAAAGAAAATTCCAATGCTGGGAGAAGCCTTATATACCTAAAAAGAAGGATGTTCTTTGCAAAAAACCATAAATCTTGAAGAATGCCTGAACTTAGACCTTTTGCTTCTCCTGAAACCTTGCTCTAAATTCCTAAGCGTTTAGGAAAGCTAATAAATGTTTTAGAATCTTATTAGACCCTTAATTTAATTAGGAAAAACGTGTTAAGCCTAATGGGAAAAAGGAATAGACAAAAACACCCTTTCCTAAAACGAATAGAATGCCTTATATGGAGAGGCTTCACTCAATCAACCATTATTTTTTACTTAGAGCTCGAAATTTAGCATAATTGCTGGTGTTGGAAAGAGGACTCAAAGACCTTGAATTATATATATCATGTTCCACCTAATTCTTTATATTCTAAAAGATATGGTCATTTGAAGTTGACCAAAAACTAAAAACTCACTTGCATGATTTTTTTTATTTAGCTTTTTGAAGTCCCGGGTGTTACAATTTACTTGTCACCCAAGTAAAATCATAAATATTATTTAATTAATAATAGATCTCGTCCATATATCAATTACTTGATGGACGTACCAGATTAAGTTTAAACATCTGTAAATTTGTTCTCCCTCCATCCATTAGGGTTACCACATACTCTCTACATTATTCCCATCCACATCCGTTAGCGATGGAAATTACATAGAGAATATATGGTAACCCTAATGGGTGGAGGTAGAAATCAATTTATAGTTGTTAAGACTTAATCCGGTACGTCCATCAAGTAACTGATGTATGGATGATATCTATTCTTTATTAAATGATTTTATGATTTTACTTGGATCAAAAGTAAATTTGGGTCATAAGTAAGATATTATTTGTAGATTAATAAGAACATCTTCTTTATACACATAATTAATCTCTTTTGTATAGTGATTTAGTTAATGACTTAGAATATTTTTCTTTGTCTCAATTTTCTCTTTCACCATACAAAAGTTGAGACAAAAAAACTTCTTTAGTACTAAAAAAAGAGTGCAATTATATGTTGAAGGAATGCGTATTTTGTGGAGTTTTGGACTCTTCCTTTAATCTGGTGTTGTTTGAGTTTGTACGATGTTTTTGGACTATAGTATTCTGGAATTAACACGTCAAGAGTTATATTGCTAGATCGGAGTAGATTATGTCTTAGTGGACATGAATGTCCTTAAAGAGAGTGAGATATTCACCCCTCAACCTGAATATTAATTTATTTATTTAGATTTTGTCATTATATTTTTAACGATAATTTATTATAATTTGTGGTATATACACCAACATAAATTTGGTTAATGTTTAAATGCCCATTTTTTACTATATTAATATCAAAATAATTGTACCTTGTATTATTTTTTGTATATTTTTTAAATATCTAGATTTTAATTTAAAAATAAATCAGTATAATTCAAATTAGCTTCAAACTCTTCGAAGGAGAATACAATCATAGGTGCAATATTGCTACCTCTACACTCACTTGGCAAAAGATGAGGTCCACTCGATTATATCTCAAAATCATATTATAAAAATAATTTGTATCTTAGATAAACTTCATTTCCTAATTGTGCATAAAAAATATTTTAGTTTCCATTCTTGGTAACTCTAGAATTTTGATAAAAGTTTTCAAAGGTTTTAGTATATAAACAGTAATTTTTACTTAAAAGTATATAATACAATTGTTATATTTATCTTACTAGATTATATCTTAACTGTTGTAAGCTGAAATACATTATCAATCTTTAAACTTATCCATAAATTTAAATTAGATAATCAGATTATGGCTTTTCCAATTAAAAATCTAACCAAAATTTTTTTCAATTTTTTAAACATTAAGGTATTTTCTCAAGATTTAATCATATATATTAGTTTACAACATTAAACATGTCACTCATCAGCCTAATTTGAACATGAATGAGTTTTTTATGACATATAATTAAAGAAGAAAAAATTTTAGGCGTTAATTTATTTACGTAATTGGCACTTGAAAACAAACGCAAAATCTTTTTAAATATTTATGTCACAAATGCTTATTAGGAATACTTTATTGTTTATTCCAATGCAATATAAATTCAAAAGAAGAACATTTTGATATTGTGATTTCATATTAAGAGGTTAATCTTACTATGATAACTTTACGTAAGATAGGATTTGCTTCTTTTTTTTGGGTGATACTGAAAAAGGTGACAAAAAATTAACCGATAAGTCACCTTTATTATCACTCCACAGTAAACTACATCAGATTTTCACCTTAAATGATTCCTTTTCAAAGTATAAGATTATATCCTTTATCGAATATATGTAGATCCAATTACAATTTATATAAGAAGGAAAAAAAAGATCTTTCTTGATCATTTTAATTTCCCCTCGTTCTTCAAAAATAAAGAACATCATTTTCAAGTTTGAATTTGTTCATTTGAAAGCTAGGGTGTTCTACTTCATATTTATTTGATATGATATTTTCTTGCTTAAGATGCATGTCAATTTTGATAGCTTGAATGACACTATGTCAATTTTGATTTTTTTTTTTTATCGTTTATTTTAGTTTAATGTTTATAATAGAGATGTACTCTCTTAATTGTAAAATCATCTATTGTTAACTATTTTAATTGTTCTCCATTTGACTTTTTATTGCATGTGAAGAAATGATAAAGTGTCTCTGCTAGACACTTTTAATACAAATATTGTAAATGCTAAATGTGTATTCCCATATACCAATTACATAGAGAAATTAACAACTTAAATCATTACCTCATTTTTTAATATATAGTTGCCTCAATAACCAAACAATCTAATTCATGCTCCAATTAGATTGATGTGTGACAAATTGTATTTGGTTGACTCATCAGCATAATGAGAGTTTGAGAATATGAGCCAAAATTTTTCAAAAGTTTGAGTAAGAAGAATTTGTTAAGATTCTTAATCGGGATAATCTATAACTCTAGTGGTTAAATAAAATGTATAAAAATATTAAAAGGTTGTCGATACATTCATCGTACAAAAATTCTGCTATAAAGGATGATCGGATGAATATAAAATTATATTATACAAACGAATACCTTGAATACTTTTATAAATCTCCTTAAATTGCCAAATGACAGTAACTATGAGACTATATATTAGAAACATATTTCTTGGATTTTGTTTAGTTGATGACATACAAAAATAGTTATGTTGAAAATATTGTCCTTATGCATAATTAGGAGTTTTTTTTTTATTTAAGATACAAATATCCAACAACTGTATTTCAAAATCATAATATAATGAAAGTGTATTTGGCAAAATTAAAAAACTGTGTTGTTTAGAAAAATAATACAGTATGTTGTCTAGATAGGCTGCTATAATACTTTGGAGGCCTTGTTTCAAAGTCCAAATGAACCCGTAGTTTTGTAAATATAAAATTTGGTCGAATCTAATTTTCGATTTAAGACCAGAAAATATTAATTCCAAACAAAACATTGTTATAGAGAGTGTTTATCATCGAAATGTCGGACTATATCTCATATTTTAAGTGTATAAAGTTATCCAAACTTTGGAAACCTTAATTATAATTTAAACACAATTTTGAATACTTTTTCCCCTTCTACCATCAGATTTTTTGTGTTGTTTAATATTCAATACTGTCTTTTAAATTTCATCACTTACATATTTAATATTTATTTTTTGATTATAGTTTACTTGTCAAGTTTCTTCATATATTCTTTAGTTATATGAATAGATATAATTGAGTCTCCAAAAAATTTAAATGAATCAAGGAATTCCGAAAATTATGTGAATAATTTGAAGTATAATTAAATAAACATGTGGGATACTTCTTTTGAGAATTATCGTAATCCATTTACACTGAACTTGATGACAATTTCATGTGCTTGTAAGTACTTAAATCAGGTGAAAAAGTTGAACTTCTTCAATTGAATCTACATAATCAATTAAGACAAATCATCCAATCGAGTTTCTGACTGCATCAGAGAAATTACAAAGTCTTATAGATCACATATAAATCTTCGATTAATGACAATTTTAATCAATTATACAAAATTAATAACACATCTTCACAAAAGGAATACAAAGCTATATTTATCCTCTCATAAGGACACATAGATTTCCAACAAAAGGGATACAAAGTTAGGAGTCTTACTTCTAAAAGTTGTTTGCCTATGATATATCAAGTAGGACCTCGAGTGTTGATCACCTAGTGAAAAAGGAAAATCTTACGCCATTTATGAACCTCGTCTTGTTTACAGTCTTAGAATAACACTTAATTTTGCGGCGACGGACAATAATTTCCTTTTGAAAACCCTTACCAGATAGATAGAATATAAGTAGACCCATATGAGCCAATCTTATCCTAATTCCGTTTTTGTTGTTTCTGCTTTCTTTCCATTTTGGGCCTAAATTTGTTTTGTTAATTTTTTATTATCAATGAAATCCAGCCTGGCGATTTAATTAATGGGAAATTTTTCAAAATGTCAATATTTTAACATTTAAGAGGGCTCATTAGCAACACTTTCAATATTTAGTAGAAATGTCAAATTTTAGTTTGTTATGTATCTTATTTATATGTTTTTATTTAAAAAATATAATTATTTAATAACAAAAGGGAGAAAATCAAGTGACAGAATATTTAAAAAAAAGGTACAGGATCACTTAATTTTCTCATCAGTTACATTTTCAAATAAAATTGAAACTTTGTTTTGTTTTTTTTTTCTTCAGAATTTTTACCTTTTTAAAATTATATTCATTCAACAATATATTCTATTTATATTCATTATAGTTTTTTATTTGTTTGTATTCATTCCAATAGGTATGCCAAATGTATCTATATAGTCATTTAAGAAATATATTTGTATTCATATATTTTTTTCCGTCTGTAATTATTTTTTTCTTCAAAAATCTTGTATGTATTCATTTCAATATGTATTTTATTTGTATTTTTATTTGTTCTAGTTTTTATTTAGAATTTTGTATAATAATATATAAAATACAAAAAAGATAGTATGATGAAAAAGTTAGAATGAAATATAAAATTGAAAAAAAATAATTGAATATTTGGTGTAATCATTCTTAAATAAAATACATAACTACTTGACATACCTTTAGAATAAATACAAATTCGAAAAAAATGTCAAATTCATAAACTATGCAACATAATTTTTGAATGAATACAAATATTAGATGTATACATACGATTTTAAATACAAATTGAGAAAGGATACAAAATTTTGATTTTTTTTTATATATATAAAAAGAAACTAATAGGATTTTTTTCTTCATGTAAATAATATATATATCTAGTTAGTATACATTTGTGATGGATTCAATTAGGAACAAATGCAAGATTCATAACTATACAACATGATATTTTGAATGAATATAAATATTAATAGCATATATACTAATTTAAATATTAATTGAGAAGGGATATAAAATTTTAAGAAAAAATTACAAATATAAATACATAAAAATTTCTTAGTATACAACACAAATCTAACAAAAGTTCATTAATAAAATCTGAAATGTCATAGTCATGTAAAATGTATTCATAAATTATTGAATAACTACAAATGTGAAAAAATATAAAGGAATGAGAAAAAATAATACATTATAAAAATTAACAAAAACTGACCCCAAAATACAATAATAAAATAACAACGGAATACAACATATAAACTAATAAATATTGCACAATGTACATATCAAGAAATTTACAAATATATTCAGTACACATTGTTGAACAAATTGTTATTTAACTTCAACTCAACATGCAAAAATCTAAACATGTAAAAAATATTTAAATACCTCTTCATCCACAATTTGGTCTTCGTCGTCATTTTCTTGTACCCTATGAGTTACGTTTTCAATCAAAATATAATGAAGACTTTATTCTTGTCGTCTCTCTTCCCTAATTTTAGAAG
The DNA here is from genome assembly GCF_001406875.1 of Solanum pennellii. NCBI lineage: Eukaryota > Viridiplantae > Streptophyta > Magnoliopsida > Solanales > Solanaceae > Solanum > Solanum pennellii. The sequence goes on from NC_028638.1 coordinate 23,236,861, forward strand.
CAGATCTTACAATATCCGTTATTTCTTAAGTAATACATAGATTAAATGATGGAAATCACTAGAAACCGTTTTACTAACATGAATAGTGTCTCTTAGAATCATTCTTTGAATAGTGTTTTATAGTTCTAAACGAGAAGAATCCTACTTTCACCAATGATTTAAACAACAATAAAATTAGAAAATAAATCTAAAAAAAAAAGATAACGATGAAAATACCTTAATTAGAGGAATTTGTGTGAACCCAGATTTTGAAGAATTAAAAAAACATTTCGGTAGAAGATAATAAAAAAATTGGAGTTGAAAAGAAGAAGGATTTGAAGGTTGAATAGGAATATGAACATGAAAATATGGAGAGAGAATTTTATTTTATTACTTATGGGATAAATATAGAAGAGAGAGATATGGGGAAAAATTGCAGATTTTGATTTTTTTAAAATTAAAATAATTTGGAAAAAGTGTACTATGGATATACATAGAAATGTAAATAAATTATTTTTTAGTAGATAAAATAGGGATTTAATTATGATACATATTCTTTTTCAAAATAATGACATTTTTGACATTTTAACTAATATTTTTAAAGTAGTGAGTTTTTTACTAATTAAGTTATTGATTTTGACTAGTTTGCTAATTTTTCCTTAATTCATTGGGCCATGCAAACACCTTCTCTAAAACCTAAAGTAGGAAAATCATTACTGCCATTTTAAATATGGATTGCAAATATGAATAATAATTAAACTAAGCACCTTATTTATATATAGAAATATTTTAAAATTATCAGATAAGGTATATTTGTAAATAAATATATTGAACCCTCCCAAGGAACTATCCTAAACAGATATAAGATCTTCTAAGAGATAACAAGGTTTGGAATACACAACTCTCACCATAAGGAAAGAGAGGTAGAAGTTGTCAGAGATTATGTTCGTCTCCGCCTAAGAACATCACTGATCATGTAATCAAACTATGCCAAGTGACATAACATGAAAATTATTATTACAAATTATACGTACTAGTAGACATTACTGATCGAAAAGAATCCACCACATAATAACACACATATAATCAAACAAACAATGAAACTTGGGATATAATTAGGAACCTGATACATCAATCACAACCTTCACTACCAAGTAATACTAACCTTGAACTCATGCACTCTATCTCAATTCATCCAATCTCATTTTGTTACCAGCTCAACCAACTAGGCCGCTCCACCCCCAAACCTATCACAACTTAACCCTTCTATCATATAAAGAGTTTCTTGAATTAACAATCCTACCAACACTAGAATTTCTCTATTATTTTCTTTCCCTCTACAAAAACAAATACTGACTCGATCAACTTATACTCTCCTGAAGCTCTCATGCCAATATCTTGGCCCTTGACCAACTTAATGAGCCAACAACAATGACTCTTACCATGTTATTTTAACTCCACAATATAATAAGTAAATATGATTCACTCATGGAATAATATGTAAGGATAGAGTCAAGCATGAACTAGACGTGGTATCCAAGCAACCCATTAATATCTTATAACACGGGTACTCGAACTAGACAATATTATCTAGTATCCGTTCTGGTATCCCAATTAACCATTAGTAAATTGTATTGGTATGATATCCGAGCAAACCATTAGTAAATTGTATCGCAAGGTTACCCTAGAAAACTATTAGTCACACAACCACAATTACAATCACAATAAAATACAAACACACTTGTAAATACAAGTTCATTGCATCAAATTGACAATAATTCATCATTTCACGTTCAACCTTTATGTTTTCCTTAATATGCATTGTACATATTTTACTTTGACAATAATTAACATGAATGTATACATAAATTGGAAAAAATGAAACCATTACCTATATACTTGCAGACGATAATTTTCAAATAATCTTTAATTTGGAACCTGATTACCCACAACTCACTATTTCTAAGTTGACACCCAACAGTCCTCATAAGGTTAACAATGACTAATTAAATCCATTATTAGCATAAACCACAACTAACTCCATATTCACCATTTAGACTTTGTGCTTGAAGGTCTATACATGCAATCTCCGACAATCTACATGATGTTCTGTAAGTAAATACATGTCAACCTACTGAGTTAAGAATACATAGACTACCTGTATGTCAAGCAACTTATGAAAAATCCTAAACCCGAGCTTTTGGATCTTTAGGGTCGAATCTTGACAAAAATAGAAGAAAATATCATAGGTTGGACCCTTTTTTCAAAATAAGTCCTCCCTTTTATTGTTCCCCATCGTGAAGTAGCTTTTGGATTTTTTTGGAGTAGCCCTGTCTCAGTTTACCACTATAAACAAGGAAAATTAAAAGAATTCTTGTTTATGAGTTTTTACCTTGTCATCCCAACTCTAGCGGATCGCACGATGCTATGGTGAAGTTAAGTCAACCCAGGTCAATTTCAAAATTCAACATTTTGTTGTGTCACCTCAAATTTTGAAATTGGGGGTGTATTTGAAAAATTCGTGAGATTCAGTATGAGGTGCCTTTGAATAACGGTGCAACAATATGTTACAAATCAAGTGAATCATATTGTAACAACTCAGATCCAAAAGAGGGAAGCTTGCCAAATTGATGTAGTTATAGGTGCCATCCACGAGAGGCCACCATAGACCCTTGGGTTGAACCATGGACCGTAGGTAGAGTCCTTGGTTTGTCACCCTAGTGTAGGATCAGACCCAGAACTATGACTAGACCTATGGGCCATAGGTCGAACCACATTTTGTGGTACAAGGGTTCGTCGATTGGCAAAGCTCTCTGAAGTTACTGATGGAGGGACATAATGCACTGTAGGTCCATCCACGGTCTGTAACTGGGGTCTCATTGGTCATAGCTGATAGTTATTTTTAGGTTAATTACGCGTCTAAGCAAACATATACTATTTAATTACTCATCATAGCTACAGTTTGCAATAATTACCACTCGCGACTAACATTATACATTAATTATGTGGGTTGACTTCGAGTTTGTATAATTAGTCATGTTTGTATATGTATAATTCGCCAAGATATACAAATAAATATGTATAATATACAATTTTAACCTATATACATATACAATTCACCTTTATCCCACTCTCTGCCCTCTCTCGTTTGCCTCTTTCGCCTCCCTCTCCCAATCTCACATGCCATTTATACAAATGTATATGTATAATATACACTTATATACAATTGTATTAATATACAATTCACCTCTCTCCCATTCTCTTCCCTCTCTCTCTCCTCTCTCCTCTCTCTTCGATCTCGCTCTCCTCTTTCATCCCCTGAACTTCTGTTGCCATCCAACTATAATGATTATGATCAATTTGAAAATAATAAATGCAATTCTTTGAATTAGAGAATTATTAAAAAACATATTTGTTGACTATTTTTGAGAAAAATTACTAATAAATAGAAGAGGTTAAGAGCACACAGTTGGACGTCACATGTCTGCTTCAACTGTGTGCTTCTTCTCATACAAAGCTACATGGATTATTAGTTATTGGATGACATTTTATGTGCATGATCCCAAGATCGAACCTAAGCAATACCATTTTCTTATTCCTATTATTTTTTTGTTCAGCTAATTTACTCATTTATAAATTTTTTGAACCACCCACTTCAATCCTCTCCTTTTTTATATGGTCTCATTAATTATAATTGTGTTTCATCATTTATCTAGTTTAGTGTTAATTTAAAAGAAATTTATCATGTTATGTAAATATATTTTGTATTCATATTTTAGTTATTCCATCTTCTATCTTTCAAAAAAACATTTAATGCTTAAATGTCATCGAAAATATTTTATTTTATATAGGTAAAACTAAAATATCATCATCATCCTCATAGTCATCATCATCGTTATTGTCATTGTCGTTGTCGTCATCTATAACGCTCCGAGCCTACACCTTGGACACGACCACTCGAGAACCATTGTTGTCCTTAAGAGAAACCTTGACCTGGCTCAAATATCAGTAGAAGAATTACTTATAATAGATAAAATTAAAAGCACAAACTTTAACTCCAATGTATCAAAATGTAGAAGAACATTCAATTGGCCAAAAGAACGCAACTCGAGTCTCAAACATTAACTATGAGAATGAAAAGGAATCATGAACTAGTACTGTCTACCGATGAATCCTGTAATACCATGAGGGATGTACGAAAAATACCTTTTATCATCCTAACAAAACTGAAATAAAAGAAATATATAACGGATCCCCCTAAAGAAAGTGGGCTCACCAAACAACACAGAAACTGCAAATAGTATCAACGAATCACCTATTTGACCCTGATCTCCTGTATATGCATCATTAAAGATGCATGCCAAATGACCACAGTATATGGAATGTACGAGCATGCAAGGGGAAATACAAAAACTAGAAATACTCAACTGAGTTCAATATAAAAGAAACAATAGAGATGCATTATAAAGAAATATTTTAAAACAATAGATAACAACTCAATGTATATGTTAAAAATTAAAATAACTCAATTTGGTAGATTTTCTAACCGACAACAATCACTACGAGCTCTGTGATGATATTATGTCTCGCCCACACTGCCAGAACTATACTATACCTTACTGGAGTATAAGACATCATAAGCTAAGTGTATTCACTAGGCTAATTCTTAAAAACTATAAGGAATCATCTAAAAAGTAGGATCCTTTTTAATCACGTTGGCTACATGGTTTATGAGAACTTGAGTTATTTGAACTCCTTCCCATATCGCTGCTCAATACTACTTCCAAAATACAATTTAGAATAAATGTTAAACATTATTTCATCATCCTCAAACTTTGAGATTAGATATTTCTCAGAACTCCTCATCAAGTCATTTGGAAATCCATGTTTCACCTCATTCTATATGGAAAAACATTACTCTCTGGGAATACTTTTTTCACATGTATTCATTTAGAAAAATGAAACTCAACTCAACTCATCCTCATAAGTACTCAGGTCTTAAAATAAGTTTTAAGATATTTTGCAAGACTTTACAAAATAACTTGAAAGAACTCTCAAGACTTTACTCTTAATTTTACATTGAATTTAACTTATGAATTCAAAGGCTATATTTCATGTTATGAAGGATCTTTTTATGTTTGGATATGTTTTTGAGTAGTTATAATTAGAAAGGAGTGAAGGTACACTTTAATAGAACATAGATGAAGCAAATGACTAAAAATAGGACGGGGCAGGAAACTGTGTAGCACTGAGTGGTGCGGGCGCCTGACCCTAAACTTCAAAGGTGACTTTCATACGCACTTGTAGTGCGGTGCGCTATCCCCCTGCCCAGAAAACCCGACGAATTTTGTTTCTCATTTTCTGACCCTAATTCACCTAGAATATATTGTTTCTTTAAATTTTCCTTAGATTCAATCACCCAATAAAAATACACAAGAATCTACTAACTTTCCTCAAGAAAAACCCTCTATAATCGAAATTCTCACCTCAAAATTCATCAAACTCTATAAACCAACATGATGAACAAAATCTTAAGAACACCCATCAAGAATTCAAATCATTCAACTTCGAGAAAGAAATTGAGGGTAAAATTTACATGATTGTCGTGTGGGTGAACGAACCCAACACTGTAAAAATTTACGTACCTCGATTTGGTGAAACAAATCCTCGTTTCACAAGAAATATTGAGTGTTCTTCCTTTTATGATCTTGATGTTTGTTCTTAAATCCTAATGTAATTTGGGATTGTGAATACTTAACCAAATCAGTTTAGACCCTAAAATGTCAGTGAAAACTTTTAAAGATTACGGGGTAAGGAAAAGACCAAAATACCCCTCATTAGTTTGAATCTTTTCTTAACTGGACAAGCTTACTTCAGAATGGTATATCTCCCTCATCCGAACTGAAAATTTAGAAAAATTTGTGGCGTTGGAAAGAGGATTTAAATACCTTTCATTTGATACATTATTGGTTACCTAGATCATCCTATTGAAAGTTATGGTCGTTTGAAGTTGATCCAAAACTCACAACGTAAGAATAACTTGCCAAATTCTCATTTTTACTCTTTCCAAATTAGTTGTTCTAAAATTAGATCTTTCTAAGAGCGAGGTGTTATCATATCTCCCCCTTGGGACCATTCGTCCTCGAATGAGACTACTCTAAGTATAAATGAGGTTTGAAACATCTACACCCAACTCAAATACCCCACAAGAAATGAATCAAAATTCAACATTTCAACTTAAAAGAGTATTAACAAAAGAATTAGTACTTTGATTTGGAATTTTTACGGATTCAAAGAGATTTGGGTATTCATATCCTCTTCAGCCTCCCAAGTACCTTCCGCAACAAAATGACTTCTTCATAATACCTTGACTGATGCTACCTCTTTTGTTCTTAACTTGCGCACCTGACTATCTAGCATCTGAATGGGTACCTCTTTCTAAGATAGGATGTCGTTAATATAAATATTTAAGTAGGTATTATAAGTAATTGATCACTCATACACTTAGTCACCATTGAAATGTGGAATATTTGATGGACTGCTACTAACTCTAGCAGTAGCTCCAACTCGTTGTCTATATTATCAATATTCTATAAGGTCAAACATATTAGGGACTAAGCTTCCCCTTCTTTCCAAACGTCATCACACTCTTCAAGGGTGAAACATTCAAGTAAACTCAATCATCCACTTCAAACTAAGTCTCTTCTCCTAACATTTTAATAGGATGTCTGGCGACTTTGAACCGTTTCCAATCTTTCTTGAATGATATTAACTTTCTTCATTGCTTGATGAACTGAGTATGATCCTATAAATCCGGATACACCAACCTCAAACCATCTAATCGGAGATATACACCTTCTCCTATAAAGAGCCTCATAAGGAACCATATGTTAGAGTGAGAAGTATTGTTCTAAGAAAACTCAATGAGGGGTGAGTGATAATCCCAATTATCGTTAAAATCGATTACATACGCCTTCAACATATCCTATAGATTCTAAATTATGCTTTTCATGACTACTAGTATGAGGATAGAAAGTAGTACTCAGATTTACCTTCGAACCCAAGCTTTTTCGAAAAGAGTTCCAAAGTTGTGCACCTGTATCTGAAATTATAGACACCAAAACTCCATGAAGTCTGACTACCTCTTGAATATATAAGCTGGGATATTCCTCTGTTGTATTGGTAGTCTTTACTGGCAAAATGTGGTTTGATTTAGTCATCATATCTACTATCACCCAAGTTGAATACTGTTGCATGTGAGACCACGACAATATCATAATAAAATCCATATTGATCTTCTCCCATTTCCACTCTGAAATCTCTATATTTTAGGCCATACCATTGTGACTTTGGTTCTTAGCTACCAGAACTTGTTGGAAACATTGGCACTTAGAAATGAATTCTACAATGCACTGTTTCATGCTACTCCACCAGTAAACTTCTCTCTAGTCATGATACATATTCGTGCAATCAGGATGGGTAGAGTATCTCGAACTATGAGCTTCCTCCATGATCATTTCTTGAATTTCATCCCCATTTGGCACAGACAATCTACCTTGATACCTCAATACAACATCTCCTCCTTTTTAAAAATCCATCACTTTTTGCTTATGAAATTTGCCTTCACTTCAAGCAAAATAGAGTATCTGGTATCTTCACCACCCTTCATGAAATGGAGAGGTCAGTTATGGAGGATGAGTCCTACCGGAAAGTTGCCGCCGATCTGAAGTGGCAGATGCGAGAAGTATCATTCCAGACATCACTTTCCTATTTCTATTCCATTTAAGTAGTTGCCTGTTTTGGTGTTTTGCTTTTCGTTTTGTTATTTTTAATAATTTGTTACTTTGTCTTTGTTGGGCTAGTGGTGTGTTGTACAGATCTTTTTGTTTTACTTAAGGAGTCCGAACATTTTAAATTATAGTTTAAGTAAAATAGTAATTTAACTTTAAACTCTTTTTCCCACACTAGAATAATAAACCCAATACATTAAATGACCATCTTGATAGTTTTCCCAACAATATAATCGAGTAAAAGAGAAGTTCAAAAAAGTAAAATTGGTTACATACCTTCTCTGTAGTTCAGATTGAATTGCAACATCAAACTTTATCAATTTTGTTTAATTTGCTTATCCTTCTCATACACTTATGTACTCATGGAAGTTTCAATTTTCACATTCAAACTTGTCTTGTGATTCATTACCACAAGATAATTCTTACTATAAATTGTTTCAACATGACTAGTATTTCCTACTCATCATGTGATTACTCACGCACAAACACAATCATTTACCTGGAAGATAATGGATTCAACGAACCTACAAAAGAATACAATTATCAGAGCTTCAGGAGCAAGATTGCATCAACTGGTAACCACCTGATTATTACTGTAGAGTAATTACTTTGTGAACCACTGTTCATGGTGCAACAACAAAAAATTGACAATCAAGTCACTCTCACAACTTCGGTAAAAAAAATGGTTCTTCAGAAGATTGAGAGTAGTTAGAATCCAAAAGGGGGGGGGGAGTAAAAGGATAATTTAAAGGGACTCAATTGGGACAAGCGAAGGAAAAGGTGTCACGACCGTAATCTAGACCCCAGAAGAGACCGGCGTCGTTGACCTCTCAGAGGTCGTAGGCAAGCCTACATACGTCATTCTAACTTCATCTATGTTAATTTTAGCAGAAAATTTGAAACTTTTTGTTTCCTAACATACTTACTAAACATTCTATTACATATATACTTGTTCACCATCAACTATATAACATTAAGATCATAAAACGAAAGAAGCATTTTATTATAACGATAAAGATGTACTTGCCAAAATGACACCAATACAATGTCTCAACAAAAACATGAAAAAGACGTAGTGGAACATACTCCACTAGCTCAACCCTAAGCTAGAATGTAAATGGGCAAGCATCCTCGAAAGCATGAGGGCCTACCAAGTCCGGATGAATGCTCGACGTCCGGATAGCTGCAACATTGATCCTGTACCTCTAGCGGTCACCTGTGCCTGTACCTAAAAGTTTAGAGTTGTATAGGGTTAGTATACACTTGTACTAAGTATGGGTATATGCAAGCACACACCAAGGACATTCATGATTAAGAATAACTCTTTCCTAACAACATGATTGTAGAAGGTCAATTAGTGGACTTGCCAAATTGAGATTCAAATTTGGATTAGGAAAGTTATGCCATTAGAGTAACATGCATCATCATACTTAACATTTTGCACACAACACACAATAGCGTACACATATCACATATCATAATTCATATAAACAAAACGTTGTTCATATCATTTATTCGTAAAAGGTCACTCCTCATCCCGATCATATTAAAGGAGCAAGTAAGCAAATCAAGGTTTCTACGTACTTCTATTATGGAGGGTGCGGGCAGGGGGGACGGCGGAGAGGTCGCTCCACATGACCCCGCTTGGTTGTCGAAGATGACCCCTCGCCTTGGACTCCAAAGAAGTTTTTTTAATAGTCAAAAGCACCTTAAAACCAATAATAAGTTGGAGATGAGGGTGATGATTTAGGATCCTTTAAGGCGGGGGCACGAGGTTATGGTCTTGTTACTTTATGTTTCGGAGTCATTGATCCCTCGATCAAGTCCTAACTAGAAATATCTTAAGAGAAGAAGAGGAATCATTTGGATTCGAGGCTAAGCCCCTCTCCTTAGAGTGAAGTGGCTTTCAAGCCCTCTCCGCCGTTACGGAGTTCTTCTGCTCTAATCTTCGAAATAGAAGGTCAGCTGACTGAGGAGTTAGTATTGATTCATGCAAAGATGCTCCTTTGAAGATGTAGTAAGGAATTGTCCACCTCATCACCCTGAAGAGCAGTGGCTCTATTGTTTTGCATGCCTACAGAGAGACTGCAAAAGTACCGACGCTCAATCGAAAGAAAGAGCAATCAACTATATGCTTAACTCATGCCCCAGGAATCCCTAGACACAGAGAGAGGGTACGAGCTAATCTTTTACTAGAGGGAAAGCTGGCGAAAAGCATAGAGCGTGCGTGCTAAGCTCTCGCACTCCTTCTATCCGCGAAGCTGAGGCGGGAGAAAAATCTTAATTCCCTGGTGTCATAGGTAACCTTTCTATCTTCCTCCACCGTGACGTTCCCAAAGCGATCGCTATCCTTTTCTTGATTTCTTCTTGTCTTTCATTTCGATAGAACTGCTTTATATCAGGTATAGTTTGTTAGGATGAAACTTTAGTAGATATATCAAGTGTGCCGGGGATGCGGCTCGGGTATAGTATGTCTGGACGCCTAGCATGAAAGAGACTTCTCTGGTAGCAACACTATACCTTAGTATCTCTCTAGCTTCCAGTCTATATAAAACGTAGTTAGAAGAGGTCAGTCTGTCTGGCGTTTCCTTGCGTAAAGGACTATTTTTTCATCGGCTCTCTCGTTAGGTGATTACTAAGGCGAAAGCTGCTCTCTCGGAAGTAATTTTCCTCTCCACCTTAGTGGGACTAGTCTAAGAAACTTTCACTTGAACTGCCAAGACTCGGTTTTTTTTGCGGGAAGGCCCTTCAAGAATTACGTTTAACATCCCTTTATTACTTTCCTAATCGGCGCCTCGGGTCGGTAGCTGGTCTCCGGGGCATTACTACCATGGCTACTATCGACCAGAGCCCAAAGAAGGAAAGTAACGGACTAAAGCGAGGAGTTCATTAGACATATATAGTTAAGGACGATGGGGGTCAACCTCTTTCATGACCCATGGCCCTAGTGTGTCACTTGGCTAGTATTTGTAGAACAAAATAAGTAGGGCTGGTTTTTCGATAGGGAAAGAGACAGGGGAGGGGGAGATGTGCTATGGGATGTGAGTGATCCCTTGGAATCATGGATTTGACATTAAGACTTCCCAAATTGAGGGCTCAACATATGGGACCTCAACTAGGGAGTCTGCTTTAGCAAACACAGAGTTTGCTTCGTTCATTCGTACGTACTTCATTTCATTTCATTCATGGGCCAGTGTAAACACCAGCTATACCTAGGATGTAGTTTAAGGCTTTCATCGGGTTTGTTTTGCAATGACCAAAAAGGACCTAATGTCATTACTTGAGTCTAACTCACCTCTTGATAATCCTATCCTAACACCTTTAGTATCATTCATTTCATTATGTGCATCATTTGGGCTGGCCTCATTCATTCATTGGGAACTTTAACTTTAGACGACATAGATCATATGAGCATCATGAATTCCAGAGTCATGAAACCCCACACCAAAAAGAGGTGGAATCACCGGCCAAACTGACCCAAAACATGCTAGCGTAAATGGGAATTGAACCCCGCCAGATCCCTTTATTGACAGTATAGGTTCGAAGACTAGGAGATATAAAGAGAACTATACCCGACATGCCGGACAGTCTCATCTCATGAGAGTTATGTGAACCTCCGCCCTTCCCGAAAGAAGGCATCACCGCTCATAGCTAGTGTATCGGTGCTCAGTATATAGTTCCATTACATTCAACTTATACTTCATGGAATCTGGCTTCTAGTATGAGGACATCATAACTCAATAGATGATTTCTTATATCATCATTAGTATTAAGTGTGTTAGTCTCAATACTTTCATTAGAGTGTTCATAGAGACTGGTCTCTTCATTAACTTTACACTCTCATAGGTGAGTACGTTTTGGTAACTTTTACTTAGGCTCATTTGAGATTGCTCTCATCTTTTACATTAGTCTCATATCATGTTGTCACCACATTCATTAACATTAGCACATTTGTTCTTCATAATTACTCACCCCTTTTTACGTGAATGTTCAATTCATCATATGCCAATGCACTTGGCAATTTGTGTGTTTCACACTCTTACTTAACCCTTCTAGGGTTTCATCATTTCATTACACAATATTTGTTTCATCATATGCCAATGCACTTGGACATTTAGTGTGTTTTACACTCTTACTTAACCCTTCTAGGGTTTCATCATTTCATTACACAATATTTGTTTCATCATATGCCAATGCACTTGGACATTTAGTGTGTTTTACACTCTTACTTAACCCTTCTAGGGTTACATCATTTCATTGCATATATCTTAGGTTCACTTATTTTTTTTAAACGTATGTTAGACTTATGGATCTATACATACAAGCCATGAGGCTTCATTCATAGTTCGTTTAAATGATTCATATCTTCCTATGATTATGTGGTACAAGACTTATGCATCGTGTATGTATGCCAAGATCTCAATTTTGATCTAAGTAGGCAGCATTAGTCTTATACATTTCATTCACGTATGACTTATGTATCAATACAAAATTTGTGCAAGGAAACCCAATTTTCAAATCCCTTGAACAACACTTACATTTTTTTATTCATTTTGGTTTGATCCATACGGCTTGGGGACCCAAGTTCAAGTCCCAATGCCTTCATTTTATTTTTTCCTTAATTTGTCTCTTTATTTTTCGCTTAATGGAACTAAGAGAATGTGGGATCGAACCCCCATAACCTCATTTACTTTTTATTTTCATTGCCTTTAAATTTCACTCCTTTGGATAAGGGTTATGGATTCGAACCCCCACAACCCCTCTTTAATTTCTTTTAATTTTTCTCCTTTAATCTACCTAGGAGGTCGTGGGTTCGATTCCCATGCCTTACATTACTTTTCTTTCATTTTCTTTACTCTCCTTCACTGCCTAGAGGTCGTGGGTTCGATTCCCACGCCTCATATTTTATTTTTTTTCTTTTGCTCTTCCTTAAATCTGATTGAGAGGTGGTGGGTTCAAATCCCACTCCTCTCATTTCTTATTTTTTCTTTTAAGTTACATTTTCCAGCCAATACCATGGTTCGAATCCCCTTCACCACATTTTTTTTACTTCTTTATTTTCATGGTTTTTAACATGGTGAGTTCACGGGTTCAATCCTCCATGACCTCACTTGTTTTAATTCATTTTTTTCAACATTTTGAACCCTCTTTGCTGACCGAAATTCATCACTAGAAGCTGGAAATTTTCTTTTAATTTTTCAGCATCCTTTTATCAAGTTACACCTTAGTTCTTATGGGAATTTTGTAGTGCATTTAGAATGTTTTAGGTGCGTCTTCATGTATTCGTTTAGCCAGGATATTATCCCTCAAATCAGCCATATTTAAACTCATGTGAACATCACAATTACATCAACATGTGTACATGAAATATAAACAACTATCATGCCATTTCAAGTCCTAAACCATGAATAATAGCCACGACAAAACACACATACACTCGTAGTTACATTTTTGGAAACATCAACATAAGTCACATAATTCCAAAAAGACATATAAACACATAACCAACCTATGCTTCAATGGGAGCTAGTGACAGGGATATGCAACGAGGAACAATCCTAGTTTTCGGAATGAATATTCTGAACCTTAAGGGGTCTCTTGGGAAAAGGACCAAGAGATACGAGAACCCATACCTTTTTGACGTTCAACCCTCGACTTTCGGACCAAAAACTCCACCCAAGATCATGTCTAAGCCTCCTCAAAGTCAACTCCACTTGAATGACAACCTTTCTTCGCCTAGTGTGCGATTAACCTTTGTTTTCTTGTGATTTCGTGTGAGTTCTTCAAGTGTGAAATTGCTTTGTTTTTATTCTCTTGAATCTTATTTTGTAAGAGAGAATACATGAGAAAGAAGAAGAGAGATTGAGCGTGAGAGTGAGAGATAAACGTGAGAGAGTGGGAGTTGTAGGAGGCTTAGGAGTCTAGGTTTAGGACTTAGTCAATAAGGTTTTGTTTATTTAAAACAAAATCTGATTTATTATTTTATTTTAAATCAGCTAATGAATAATAATTATTAATTAATTACATTACTTCAATAGCTTAAATAAAAATCACTTTAATTCATTGCTTCCACCTAGGTTCGAACCCGGGTGGAGCAAGACTTCACTTCAACAGCCCAATTTCGGCCTTCTCTCCCCAATTTTCCCCTCCACCTTATTAATTAAATAATTAATTACATATTTAGGGTAATTACGATACTACCCTTAGCCAGGAAAAAAACCATTTTACCCCTAGACCTTCAAACCTAAGATTTACTCTTTTTAAGTCCGGTAAAGACTTCTTCGAGTAAATCTTAGTATTCAAGAGCCCTACATGGTTAGACCAATCTTTCCAAGATCGAATAACTCCCCAAGTTAAGTTGGCTTGGCATTTTCAAGGGTTCCGAGGTCTGGTTCTACGCGCATCAATTCGTGTGAACCCTGGTCTAATCATAGGCACTCTTGACACATTAAGCATTTCTTATCTTATCCATTTTTAGGGTTGTTACATTATCCCCCCCCCTTAGGAACATTCGTCCCCGAATGACACTACTCTTTACTAACAATAAGTAAATCATCTATACAATGTATGCATGTATAGGTAATTCAATACTCCCCATTGGTGAATATCTGATTCACACATTGACATGATGGTGCACATTCTTGGAACCTACTAGTAGCTTCACATTAATAGACTAAGGAACTTTTTCATAAACTAGTCTCATCAAAGCATACAATATAAGTAAACATGTAAGTCATACAAATCAGCAACCAACATGATGATTCAAACATATTAACCTCATACTAGTGCATAAACACCATATACAGTCAAATACCTGAACGACTAATTAAGGATACTCACCCGAGGCTTCACCAGAGGTGCCTCCCCCTTCACCCCTAGACTTGAGTGCAAGGAATCGCTGCCTTCTTGGAGCCTCTTCACTTGGACCATTAGGCTGAGCTCTCTCCTTCCCTTGTTCTTGACTTCTCCTATTCGGACAATCCTTCACCATGTGACCTGGTTTGGCACAACTGTAACAAGTGTTAGTGCCCATCACACTCTCCTCCATGTAATTTGCCACACTTCCTACAGGGTTGTCCCTCCTGAGCTGTATCTACTTCATTGTTTCTTTTAAATCTGGACCCGGAATCCCTATCATAGCGACCCTTTGATGAATTTGGCTCCCTTTGGTGGGTGAGTCCCTTCTTAAACTTGGTCTTATCACTGATTCCAGTACTACTCTTCCTTGAAAAATTCTCCTCAGCTTGCCTTGACCTGTTCCCTGCCCTAGTGTGCTTCCTCTTCCTGCTTTCCTCCTCTTGATGGACATGGACCATAAGCCTGGAAAGGTCCATGCTCTCATGAAGCATAGCTTCCCTACACTCCTCCTCGAGATCCTCAGCAATCCCTGTCAAGAATCTACTCATCTCGTTTCTGCTGTTAGACACAAGAGAAGTGGCATACCTGGATAATTTCACAAACTTCAGGGAATACTCCCTAACTGTCATCGATCCTTGTTTAAGGTTGATAAACTCTTCAACCTTAGCCTCTTTCATCTCCCTGGGGAAAAATATCTCCAGGAAGGCTGTCTTAAACAACTCCCACTTGACCGGAACTCCACCGAAAGCTTGGCTATCCTGCCACATCTTGAACCAAGTCTGTGCAACATCCTTGAGCTGATAGGAAGATAACTCAGCCTTCTCAGTATCTGTGGTCCCCATGGCCACTAAAATCTTGTGTACCTCATCCATGAATTCCTTGGGATCCTCTGAAGTCTTGGACCCTGTTAAAATAGGAGGATTCATCCTCGTGAAGTCCCTCAGCCTGTCAGCCATGCTACGACCCGGTGGGTTCTCCCTCTGAACATTTTGCCGGTTGACCTGGGCAGTCATGTCCTGGGCCTGCATAGCGATGGCCTGCGCCATCTGGTCAATTGATGCCCTCACCTCGGCATCAGTAAACCCAGCAGGGTTAACTGGCATGGCTACTTCTTCATTTGGAGCCTGGGGTGGAACTTGATTGTCCCTAGCAGCTGCTACTCCTCTCCTCTGACTAATATCTCTCCTAGTGTTAATTCTCTGTAAACAACAAGGATTTGATGTTAGAAACGCTCATAACACCAAGAAGTCAAACATTAGGAAAGGCACGATAAGATCAAAAAAAGAGAAATTTTCCTACGCATCAAGCAGTCTCTACTCCAGGAGAGTGGTGCAATTCAGTACCATGACTTAGGAAGTACTCAATGTGGTTGATGTGAACATATTATTTCGGTAATTTAACCTAGGGCTCTGATACCAACTTTGTCACGACAGGAATCTAGACCCCAGACGAGACCGGCATCGTTGACCTTTAGAGGTCGAAAACAAGCCTACATACGTCATTCTTACTTCATCTAGGTTAATTTTAGCAGAAAATTTGAAACTTTTTTTCCTAACATGCTTACTAAACATTCTATTACATATATAATTGTTCACCATCAAACATCTAACATTAAGATCATCAAATGAAAGGAACAGTTTATTATAACGATAAAGATGTACTTGCCAAAATGGCACCAATACAATGTCTGAACAAAAATAGGAAAGAAATGCTAGTGGAACATACTCCACTAGATCAATCCTACAACTAAGCTAGAATGTAAATGGGCAAGCATCCTCGAAAGCATGAGGGCCTACCAAGTCCGGATGAATGCTCGACGTCCGGATAGCTGCATCGTTGATCCTGTAGCTCTAGTGTCCACCTGTGCTTGAACCTAAAAGTTTAAAGTTGTATCGGGTTAGTATACACTTGTACAAAGTATGGGTATATCAAGCACACACCAAGGACATGCATGATTAAGAATAGCTCTTTCCTAACAACATGATTGTAGAAGGTCAAGTCAGTGGACTTGCCAAATTGAGATTAGGAAAGCGAGTGAGCTTTCCAAATTTGGATTAGGAAAGTTATGCCATTAGAGTAACATGCATCATCATACTTAACATTTTGCACACAACACACAACAGAGTACACATAGCACATATCATAATTCATATAACACATAACATTGTTCATATCATTTATTCGTATGCCATGAGACTTTGGAATCATGGACTTGACATTAAGACTTCCCAAAATGAGGGATAAACATATGGGACCTCAACTAGGGAGTCTGCTTTAGCAAACACAGAGTCTGCTTCGTTCATTCATACGTACTTCATTTCATTTCATTCATGGGATAGTGTAAACACCAGCTATACCTAGGATGTAGTTTAAGGCTTTCATCGGGTTTGTTGTGCAATGACCAAGAATGACCTAATGTCATTACTTGAGTCTAACTCACCTATTGATTATTCTATCCTAACACCTTTGGTATCATTCGTTTCATTATGTCCATCATTTGAGGCTTGCCTCATTCATTCATTGGGAACTTTAACTTTAACCGACATAGATCATGTGAGCATCGTGAAATCCAGTGTTATGAAACCCCACACCAAAAAGAGGTGGAATCACCGACCAAAGTGACCCAAAACATGCTAGCATACATGGGAATCGAACCCTGTCAGATCCCTATATTGACAATATAGGTTCGAAGACTAGGAGATATAAGGAGACCCATACCCAGCATGCCATACAGTCTCATCTCATGAGAGTTACGTGAACCTCCGCCCTTCCCAAAAGAACGCATCACCGCTCATAGCTAGTGTATCGGTGCTCAGTATAAAGTTCCATTACATTCAACTTATACTTCATGGAAGCTGGCTTCTAGTATGAGGACATCATAGCTCAATATAAGATTTCTCATCTCATCATTAGTATTAAGTGTGTTAATCTCAATACTTTCATTAGAGTGTTCATGGAGACTGGTCTCTTCATTAACTTTACACTCTCATAGTTGAGTACGTTTTGGTAACTTTTACTTAGGCTCATTTGAGATTGCTCTCATCTTTTACATTAGCCTCATATCATGTTGTCACCACATTCATTAACATTAGCACATTTGTTCTTCTTAATTACTCACCCCTTTTTATGTGAATGTTAATTCATCATATGCCAATGCACTTGGCCATTTGTGTGTTTCACACTCTTACTTAACCCTTCTAGGGTTTCATAATTTCATTACATAATATTTGTTTCATCATATGCCAATGCACTTGGACATTTAGTGTGTTTTACACTCTTACTTAACCCTTCTAGGGTTACATCATTTCATTGCATACCTCTTAGGTTCACTTATTTTTTTTAAACGTATGTTAGACTTATGGATCTATACATACAAGCCATGAGGCTTCATTCATAGTTCGTTTAAATGATTCATATCTTCCTATGATTATGTGGTACAAGACTTATGCATCTTGTATGTATTCCAAGATAGATCTAGGTAGGCAGCATTATTCTTATACATTTAATTCACGTATGACTTATGTATCAATATGGAATTTGGGCATGGGAACCCGGTTTTCAAATCCCTTGAACAACACTTTCATTTTTTTATTCATTTTGGTTTGATCCTTACGGCTTTGGGACCCAAGTTCGGGCCCCAATGCCTTCATTTTATTTTTCCCTTAATTTCTCTATTCATTTTTTGCTTAATGGATTTAAGAGGATGTGGGATTGAACCCTCACAACCTCATTTACTTTTTATTTTCATTACCTTTAAATTTCTCTCCTTTGGCCGAGGGGTTGTGGGTTTGAAACCTCACAACCCCTCTTTAGTTTCTTTAAATTTTTCTCCTTAATATGCTTAGGAGGTCGCGGGTTCGATCCCCATTCCTCACATCTCTTTTCTTTCATTTCCTTTGACTCTCCTTCATTGCCTAGAGGTTGTGACTTCGATTTCCACACATCACATTTCTTTTCTTTCATTTTCTTTACTCTCCTTCACTGCCTAGAGGTCGTGGGTTGGATTCCAACGCCTCACATTTTCTTTTTTTTCTTTTACTCTTCCTTAAATCTGATTGAGAGGTGGTGGGTTCGAATCCCACTCCTCTCATTTCTTATTTTTTTCTTTTTAGTTACATTTTCCAGCCAATACCATGGTTCGAATCCCCTTCACCACATTTTTTTACTTCTTTCTTTTCATGGTTTTTAACATAGTGAGGTCACGGGTTTAATCCTCTATGACCTCAATTGTTTTAATTCATCTTTTCAACATTTTGAACCCTCTTTGCTTACCGAAATTCATCACTAGAAGCTGGAAATTTTCTTTTAATTTTTCAGCATCCTTTCATCAAGTTACACCTTAGTTCTTATGGGAATTTTGTAGTGCATTTAGAATGTTTTAGGTGCGTCTTCATGTATTCATTTAGCCAAGACATTATCCCTCAAATCAGCCATATTTCAACTCATATGAACATCACATTTACATGAACATGTGTATATGAAATATAAAGAACTATCATGCCATTTCAAGTCCTAAACCATGAACAATAGCCACGACAACACATACATACACACGTAGTTACATTTTCGGAAACATCAACATAAGTCACATAATTCCAAACATACACATGAACACATAATCTTCATGAAAACACGTTCCATCCCTTGTTTTCTACCATCAAACATAACTAACCTGTGATTCAATGTGAGCTAGTGACAGGGTCATCCAATGGGGAATAATCCTAGTTTTCAGAATGAGTATTCTGAACCTTGAGGGGTCTGTTGGGAAAGGGAAAAATAGAGAAGAGAAACCATACCTTTTTGATGTTCAACCCTCGACTTACTGACCAAAAACTCCACCCAAGATCACGTTCAAGCCTCCTCAAAGCCAACTCCACTCGACTGACAACTAGAAGAAACATACATACATTTAGGAACTTCACATGAAGATCATCCTCTAAGATAATTCTAAAGTTACACTTAGTGCACTTTGAAAGTATCATCACATACTATTACTTCCACTTAGTGCTTCTAAGGAATCACCCTACACTAGGCACATCACATTCATCATTTCCATAACTTTCATCATGCAAGGCATAATATCAACATGCTTCTTTAACATTAGACATAAAGTAAACTTACTTCATCAACATCATATAGTGACCCATGCAATCATTTTCATATAAGGACACACCAAGACTCACTCCAAATGGTTACTTGTGCAATAGATATATAGAATCCCATTCAACCACCTACCCTAAGTAGTACACTCTTAAGAAGACTTAATTTATAACATTTATTTTTGTGTGGGGGCTATCTTTAACCATGATAGACCATGAGATCTAGGATATGAAATTCCGGTATTAACCCCTACAGGATAAGGGATCCCCACTTGCCTAAGGTAGGGTCATATTTTTAGCCTTTACATGGATCTCGAAAAACTTTACCTATGCTGGCGCTTAGTTAAGGGATAAGGATATTGCTTCTAAGTAACTCATTCTAAACTAAAGAAGGGAAAATCATCTCAAGGGGTACATTGTATACAACATCTCTATAAATGAAGAGTATCCATCCCTTCTTCGAATCCTCTCAGTGCTAAGCATAACTCCCCCACAGAATGCTAAACATTTATTTCATTCATTGACTATAGGCTAAAGGATATCTATTTAGTACCACATCTCAAATAACGAAGAGTACTTATCCCTAGAGGTTACTTTTTGAATACAACATTTTAACTCACAAAAGGCATCTAACCTCCAACCTATCTTTGGAAAGCTTATTTTGAATAGTGAGGTTGCTACTAACCACTTCATCTCAACTAATGAAGAGTGTTCACCCCAAAATCTCCTTATTTATTACAAGAGTTCTATAGGAATAGTAGGGATGGTCTAGACACTTCATCTCTACTCACGAAGAGTGTCTACCCTACAATCCCCAATTTACATTCATTAACTTCATTTATTCATTCATAATTTGTGTGAGTAAATGTGATAACACCTTCCACATAATCAACATTATTCATAACATTGACTTCTAAACTTGATCACACTATATTTATCATAATTCACACATTATCATGCTTCTTCAAGACACTCATGCACAACTTCACAAGGTATCATATGGATATTCATCATAACCTCATCTTATTTCACATTAAATGCCTTCAAGGCCACAATCACAATTCAGATATATAATCATATACATCATGTAAACACCGCAACCAAAAGTGGACCATACCACTCAAGATCAATTTAACAAGAACAAGGCTATATAGATCAACTTACCCTTCATCCAAGCTTTCACCAAATTATCTAATATTTCATCATATTATATCATTAATGTCAGCAGATAATCACAATATAACATAAAGTATGCATAGTTCTAACATAATCTAATTATGTTAATCAAACCCAATTCATAAGTCAAAAGTTGAGAATTCGCATGAGCATGGGTTCATTGAATTTTTTATCTTAAAATCATCAACTAACATCAATAATATCATATTTCATTCATTAAAACATTTTCATGCAAGAACCCATACTTTGAATTTGAAATAGAAGAATCTAGAATTTTGAAACCTATTTTGAAAATCTTTTGGATTGACTCCTTGAATGAGAGAAGAATCAAGGATTAAATACCATACCTTGTACAATAAAGACAACGAGATTTAGTGAAGAAATAACAAAAGATCTTCAATCCTAGCTATACCTTGAGTTCAAGCTTCAACGGAGTCTTGAGAGAGTTTTTCTTGGCTGTGGGGCCTTGATTACGAAAAGTGAAGTCTTATTTTAGGACTTAGTGTTTAAACGTACTTAAAATACCTAAAAAAAATGAAATAACCGTCCATTCACTTTAAAATAATGGGGTGAATTTTCCAAATCACCCCAAGCTTGGCTGAATTGAAGACACCTTTACAGACCATTCAAACGATTCCCCTTTGTTGGGGTCCATTGTTTGGGTTAGAGACCCATTTTTGTGCAGGACTTCCAGTCTCAATCGACGCCCAAGGTCGAAGGGCCGTTGTTTGATCGGCTGGCCATCCCTTGTGGCCGTCGTTTAACACTGTCTGGTAGCATCCTGGCTTTGAGATGGGGTCCTCTTCTACGGCCCATCCTGGGTTCTAGGTGGGGTATTACTTGGACGTTAAAAACCTAAAAATTATCATCTAGGTTTTAAGTTCCCCTCTTATCAATTTGGACTCCAAACAAGACATACAACATGCAAAGGCACTGTAGAATACATACTAGCACACAGACGTCTAGTTGTCGAACGTCTTGGTCGTCCCTTGACGCTTGACTTCAATACTCTTCAAACTGATCTCTAATGCTAATATTCATTAATTTAATGCATTATTATCTCATGAAAAACATTCTAGGCTCTATTTTGACCTATTTTATTTTGAGGGTCGTTACAGTCGTGCCACCATTCCCCCAAGACAATTCTTTTGTATTTTTGTACTTGTGTTTCTACCTTCATTCGACTAGAATCAAATGATTTCTTTCCCACTCACTTGGATTTGATTACTCAAAATAATTACACTATAATATACTCAATGAAACCTTAAAACACTCACTCTCAAGAATTCATCAAAATCCAACAGAAAAAGATTCAGAATAAAACCTCAAGAACACTCATCAAGAACTTAAATCTTTTAATATTTATGGACGAATTATAATATATAAATAATCATTGGCGTGTGTCTTAAAAAACCCAACACTATGGAAACTTACATAGCTCTTAGGGATCAAACCTTTGGCAAAAACCCGCAATGAAACTCAAGAATCTTGATGAACACTTTGATTCTTTCCTCTTTTTTCCTCTTTTCTATACTTTTCTCTTCTTGAACTCTCAACTAAAAAAAAAGGTATATTAGAATTATAAAACTGAACTTAATCAGTTTAGAACCTTGAAACCTTACTAAAAACGAGATAAATCTGATTGGGTAAGAAAAAGAATAAAGTACCCCGCACTATTTTTTGGTAATTTCCTTCATTGGACAACCTTAATTAAAAAGGGCATAGCTCACTCATCGAACTCTAAACTTAGAAAACATTGTGGCGTCTGAAAGAAAATACAAAGACCTTTCAAAAGGGAATATGTCACTCATCCAAACTCTAAACTAAGTAAACTTGGTTTTTTTTGAAAGATAATTCAAAGAACTCTAAAAATAGCTAACGAGTAAACTCATCTTGTACTAAAAGTTATGGTCATTTGACGTTGACCCAAAACATAAAAGAACTTCCAAATGAATTGAATGAATTATCTTTTGTTATTCTTGGAGCTCAAGGTGCCACATCTAGTGACCTTAACACTAAAGAAAATCTTAAAAAATGCTCTGAAATATCCGACTCATAATAAAAGATGTTTAAAGCCTTAGTCAAAAAAATTCTGGGGTGGTATAGACTGTGAGTTTTGTAAAATCATCCCATATCAGTGCTCAATACTACTCTCAATAATATCATAAGACATTCTCAAATGTATTAAACATATCTCTTTCTCAATTAGAAGTAATTACTCAAAATATCCTATTAGAAGTTATACTCTAAAATATCTTTGAAGTTATGAATGCAACACTTTTAATTGTTACGTTCATTTTCACAAGATTTAATTTAAAACCATTATAGATTACAAAAGAAGTCTTAAAATAACTCAAAAGAAGCTCTTGAATTTTCCTCTTAAACACACTTTAGTTTTTTTTTGTAAATTAAGGCATGTGATAAGGACATGTAGGATCTCTCAAGAATTAATGGAGACTTTGGTAGTAAATATATCAAGGTAAAATGTAGCTACAACATAAAGGAAAGCACGTCGAACCAAGGAAAAACTGGCCCAACAAACTTCAGGTGTACACGGGCGCACGGCCAGACCCAACGTATTGGGGCTGGTTCGGACGCACTGCTGGTGAGGTGCCTCAGGCCCCAAAGTACTAAGACTTGTTTCGGGCACACTGCTGGTGCGACACCTCACACCCTCCCTAGAGAATTTGACAAATGTTTTTGATATAAATTAGGATTCAAACTTGTTTAGAAATGGGAAATTTCTCCTAAGCTCTTCCAAATTCTCAAATACAATCCCTTTCGAGAATCACAACTCATACAAAAGATCCTCAACCCAAGAAACTCGAAACCTCCATCATCAAAGAATGAAACTCAAATAAGGGACTACACAAGAATCTTTTAATATAATGATTTCACGGATGAATTAGATTTATGCCGTGAAGAAGAAAAATTCCAACACTATGAGAAGCCTTGTATACCTAAAAAAAAAATGTTCTTGGCCAAAATCCATAAATCTTGAAGAATGCCTGAACTTAGACATTTTGTCCTCCTGAAACCTTGCTCTAAATTCCTAAGTGTTTAGGAACGTTTACAGGTGTTTTAGAATCTTATTAGACCCTTAATTGAGTCAGGAAAAACGTGTTAAGATAATCGGAAAAAGGAATAGAAAAAAACACCCTTTCCTAAAACAAATAGAATGCCTTATATGGAGAGGCTTCACTCAAACGACCATTGTTTTTTACTTAGAGCTTGAAATTTAGAAACTTGTTGGTGTTGGAGAGAGGACTCAAAGACCTTGAATTTGATATATCACGGGCCACCTAATTATTCACGTTCTACATGATATGACCATTTGAAGGTTACTAAAAACTAAAAAATGACTTGCTAATATTTTTTCTTTAGCTTTTGCGAAGTCTCGGGTGTTACAGTTTACTTGTCACCCAAGTAAAATCATAAATATTATGTAATGAATAATAGATCTCGTCCATACATCAGTTACTTGATGGATGTACCAGATTAAGTTTTTACATCTATAAATTGGTCCTCTCTCCATCCATTAGGGTTACCACATACTCTCTACATTATTCCCATCCACTTCCGTTAGCGATGGGAATCACGAACCCTAATGGGTGGAGGTAGAAATCAATTTATAGATGCTAAAGACTTAATCTGGTACGTCTATCGAGTAACTGATGTATGGATGAGATCTACTCTTTATTAAATTATTTTATGATTTACTTGGATCAAAAGTAAATTTGGGTCACAAGTAGGATATAATTCGTAGATTAATAAGAACATCTTCTTTCAACACATAATTAATCTCTAATGTATAGTGAATTAGTTAATGACTTCGAATATTTTTCTTTGTCTCAACCTTCTCTTTCACCATACAAAAGTTGAGACAAAAATATTCTTAGTCTTCAACTAATTTACTATACAAAAGAGAGCAACTAAATGTTGAGGAATGTGTATTTTTATGGTGTTTTGGACTCTTCCTTTAATCTGGGGTTGTTAGAGTTTGTACGATGTTTTTGGACTATAGTATTCTGGAAGGAACATGTCAAGAGTTATACCGCTAGATCGGTGAAGATTGTCTCAGTGGGCGTGAATGTCCTTAAAAAGAGTGAGATATTCACCCCTCAACCTGAATACTTATATTTATTTAGTTTTTATCATTTTATTTTAACGATAATTTATTTTAATTTGTGGTATATACACCAACATAAATTTGAATAATGTTTAAAAGGCCCAGTTTGACTGTATTAATGTAAAAATAATTGCATCACTAGACCCTAAGAAATAAATGAAAGAGTTTAGTAAATTCAAGTTGAAGCCCCTTCTAGTGAGGTAGCCGTAGGGGAACCTGTGGCTGGATTGAATCTTTCGCGATGGAAATAGACTCTTCCCCCAACTTTACAACATAGGGGGATAGCTTGCTTCCGCTGGTGATGGGCGGGCAGGTGAAGGGTCCAAAGGACACGTAGCCAAAGGCGAGTACAAAATCCAATTGTTCCATGTTCCTTCTTGTTCATCAATAGGAAATCAAGACAAACTGGGCACCTTGTATTATTTTTTTAAATATCTATATTTTAATTTAGAATTAAATCAATATTATTCAAATTAGCTTAAAACTCTTTGAAGGAGAATACAATCATAGGTGCAATATTTCTCCCGCTACACTCACTTTACAAAAGATGAGGTCAACTGGATTATATCTCAAAATGATGGTATAAAAATATTTTGTATCTTAGAGAAACTTCATTTCTAATTGTGCATAAATTTTTTTTAGTATACTTATTTTGTACATAATTTAACTATTGAAGACTTCAAAAGTTATTTATAATATAGAGTTTCATAGTTGCCGTTATTGGCAACTATAGAATTTTGATAAAAGATTTCAAAGGTTTTAGTATATCAATATTATTTTTTTTACTTAAAAGTATATAATACAATTGTTATATTTATCTTACTACATTATATCACAACTGTTATAAGATGAAATATATTAGCAATCTTTACACTTGTCAATAAATTTAAATTAGACAATCAGATTATGGCTTTTCCCAATTAGGAATCTAAACAAAAAATTTCTTCAATTTTTAAAAAAATGTCAAGGCATTTTCTCAAGCCTAATTTGAACATGAATGAGTGTGAAATATAATTAAAGAAGATAAAATTTTAAGGAATTAATTTATATACGTAATTGACACTTGAAAACAAACGCAAGAGCTTTTTCAATATTTATGGCACAAATGTTTATTAGGAATACTTTATTGTTTATTCCAATGCAATATAAATTCAAAAAAAGAACATTTCGATATTGTGATTTCATATTCAGAGGTTAATCGTACTATGAAAACTTTTACATAAGATAGGATTTGCTTTTTTTTTATTGGGTGATATTGAAAAAGGTGACAAAAAGTGGATAGGTAAGTCACCTTTATTTTCACTCCACCAAAAAACTACATCAGATTTTCACCTCAAATGATTTCTTTTCAATTTTTTTCATATTCATTGGATCCTATTGCAGTTGAGATCCTCCTTCTGCTCTATCGAAAGAGTAACCAAGACAAATTCATTCACGTTTTCATGTTCAAATTGAACATCGTCCATTTTTTTTTATTATTTTCAAAGTATAAGATTATACCCTTTACCGAATATACATAGATCCAATTACAATTTACATAGAAGAAGAAAAAGATATTTCTTGATCATTTTATTTGCCCCCCGTTCTTCAAAAATAAATAACATCATTTTCAAGTTTGAATTTGTTCATTTTAAAGCTAGGTTCTTCTACTTCACATTTATTTGATATGAATATTTTCTTGCTTAGACGTATGTAAATTTTGATCTTTATTTTGATCACTTGAATGACAGTATGTAAATTTTGATTTTTTTTATCATTTATTTTAGTTTAATGTTTATCATAGAGATGTCCTCTCTTAATTATAAAATAATTTCTTTGATAATATGATTGTGTAAAGATTCTTTTTATCGATACTCGGAACTAAAACACTATTGTTAACTATTTTAATTGTTCTCCATTTGACTTTCTATTGCATCTGAAGAAACGAAAAAGTGTTTCTGTTAGACACTTTTGATACAAATATTGTAAATGCTAGTGTGTGTATTCCCAAATACCAACTACATAGAGAAATTAACCACTTAAATCATTACCTTATTTATTAATATATACTTGCCTCAATAACCAATAAATCTAATTCATGCTCCAAATTAGATTGAGGTGTGAAAAATTGTATTTGGTTAACTCATCAACATAATGAGAGTTGAGAATATGAGCCGAAATGTTTCAAAAGTTTGCGTAAGAAGATATTGTTAAGAGGCTTAATCGGGGTAATATGTAACTCTAGTGTTTAAATAAAATGTATAAACGTATTAAAAGGTTGTAGATACATTCATCTTAAAAAAATTCTGCTATAAAGGATAATCGGATGAATATAAAAATTATATTACACAAATGAAAACTGTGTATACTCTCATAAATCTCCTTAAGTTGCCAATGACGGCAACTATGAGACTATATATTATAAACGTATATATTGGATTTTTTTTAGTTGATGATATACAAAAATAATTATGTTTAAAATATTTTCTTTATGCATATTTAGGAGTGAATCTTATTTAAAATACAACTATCCAACAACTATATCTCAAAATCATACTATACCGAAAGTATATTTGGAAAAGTTAAAACACTATGTTGTTTCGAAAAATTATACAATATTTTGTCTAGATAAGTTGCTATAGTACTTTTGAGGCCTTGTTTCAAAGTCCAAATGACCCCGTAGTTTTTTAAGTATCACATTTAGTTGAATATAATCTTCAATTTAAGACCAGATAATATTGATTCCAAATAAAACATTGTTATAGAGTGTGTTTCTCATCTAAATGTAGGAATATGTTTCATAATTTAATCGTTTAAAGTTATCCAAACTTTGGAAACCCTAATTATAATTTAAACACAATTTTGAATGCTCTTTCCCCTTATACAATCCAATTTTTTGTGCTTTTTAATATTCAATACAATCTTTTAAATTTCATCACTTACATATTTAATATTTATTTTTTAATCATGTTTTACTTGTCAAGTTTCTTCATATATTATTTAGGTATATGGATCGATATAATTGACTCCCAAAAATTTAAATGAATCAAGAAATTATGAAAATTATGTTAATAATTTGAAATATTATTGAATAACATATGACATACTTGTTTTGAGAATTATCGTAATCCATTTGCACTAAACTTGATGGCAATTTCATGTAACTTAAATCAGGTGTGAAAAAGTTGAACTTCTTCAATTGAACCTACATAATCAATTAGGATAAATCATCCAATCGAGTTTCTAGCTGCATTAGAGATATTACAAAGTCTTAGAGATCACATATCAATCTTTGATTAATCACAATTATAATTGAGTAGACAGATTTAATAACACATCTTCACAAAAGTAATATAAAGCTATATTTATCGTCTCATAAGAATAAAGAGATTTCCAACAAAAGGGATACAAAGTTAGGAGTCTTACTTCTAAAAGTTGTTTGCCTACAATACACAACTTGTAGGACCTCAACTGTTAATCACCTAGAGAAAAAGGAAAACCTTACGCCGTTTAAGAACCTCACCTTCTTTACCATCTTAGAAGAATAATGGATGTTGCGTCGGAGAACAATATTCCTTTTGCAAACCCTTACTACAGAGAGAGAATATATTAGTAGACCCATGTGATCCAATCTTGTCCTAATTCCTTTTTTCTTATTTTTGCTGTCTTTCTGTTTTGGGCCCATTTTGGGCCTAGATTTGTTCTATTAATTTATTATTATTAATGAAATCCAGCCTGGTGATTTAATTTACTGGGCCATGCGAACACCTACTCTAGCACCTAAGTAGGAAAATCTTTACTCTCATTTTAAATATACAGTGCCAAAATGAATCATCATTTAACTAAGCACATTATTTATATGTAGAAATATTCTAAAATTAAAATATAAGGTATATTTGTAAAGAAATATATTGAACCCTCCCAAGGAACTATCCTAAATAGATATAAAATCTTCTAAGAGATTACAAGGTTTGGAATACACAACTATCACCATAAGGAAATTGAGTTAGAAGGTGTTAGAGATCATCTTCATCTCCACCTAAGAACATGACTGCTCATGTAATTAGACTATGCCAACTGGCATAACATGACAATTGTTAGTACAAACCATATGTACTAGTAGACATTACTGATCCACCACATAATAACAGACATATAATAAAACAAAGATGAAACTTAGGGATATAATTAGGACCTTGATCCTTCAATTACAACCTTTACTACCAAGTAATACTATACTTGAACTTATGCACTCTATCTCAATTCACCTAATCTCATTCTGTTACAAGCTCAACCAACCAGGCCACTCCACCCCCAAAACCATCATAGCTTAACCCTTCGATAATATAAAGACTTTCTAGAATTATTCATCCTTCCAACACTGAAATTTCTGTATTATTTTTGTTCCCTCTACCAAAAAAATAATTAATCGATCAACTAATACTATCATGAAGCTCTCATGCCAATATCTTTGACCTTGACCAACTTGGTGAACCAACTACAGTGTCTCTTACCATATAACCTTAACTCCACAATCTACGGGATAGGTTCACAACCCCACAATATAAAACAAGCCATAATTTATTCATCACACCTTTCAAGTACTCAGACACTCAAAGATTCCTAAGATGTCATTCACAGTGTTAAAATATGAAATTTCATTCTACACAAAACTCATCACAACATTTAAACACACATTTCAGTCAGTCATGGACCAATATGTAACAACCACAATATAATAAGAAAATCTGATTCACTCATGGAATAATATGTAAGGAAAGAGTCAAGCATGTACCTGGCATGGATCTGAGCAACCCATTAATATCTTATATCATACGGGTACTCAAACTAGCCAATATTATCTCGTATCCGACGTGGTATCCCATTTAACTATTAGTAAATTATCTTTGAATGATATCTGAGCAAACTATTAGTAAATTGTATCGTAAGGTTACTCCATCAAACTATTAGTCACACAACCACAATTACAATCACAATAAAATAAAAACACACTTGTAAATACAATTATTGCATCAAATTGACAATAATTCATCATTTCACATTCAACCGTTATGGTTTCCCTAATATGCATTGTACATGTTTCACTTTGGAGATAGTTAACATGAATATATATATATA
>NC_028638.1:23267279-23284116 GCF_001406875.1 Solanum pennellii
TATATATATATATATAAATCGGAAAAAAGATGCCATTAGCTATATACTTGCAGACAATAATTTTTGGATAATCTTTGATTTGGAACCCGATTACCCAAAACTCGCTTTTACTAGGTTAATACCCATAAGTAATCACAAAGTTAACATTGACTAATTTAGTCTATTATTAGCATAAACCACAACTAACTCCATATTCAACAATTTATACTTCTTGTTTGAAGGTCTATACATGTAATCTACGTGATGTTATGTAAGTAAATACATGTCCAAGTATTGAGTTTAGAATTCATAGCCTACATGTATGTCAAGCAACTTATGAAAAATCCTAAACCCGAGATTTTTGATCTTTGGGGTCGAATCTTGACAAAAGTACCCTTTTTTCACACAAGTCCTCTTTTCTATTGTTCTCCACTATGAAGTTGCTTTTGAATTTTTTGGAGTAATCCCTGCCACTGTTTACCACTATAAAGAAGGAAAATTAAAAGAATTTTTGTTTTAGAGTTCTTAACTTATCATCCCAAGTCTAGCGATTCGCACGATGCTATGGAGAAGTTTTAAGTCAACCCAGGTCAATTTCCAAATTCAACATTTCGTCGTGTCACCTCAAATTTTAAATTGAGGGTGTATTTAAAGAATTTCTGAGATTCCGTATGACGTGCGTTTGAATAATGGGGGAACAAGTCGTTAGAAATAAAATGACTCATATTATAACAACTCGGATCCAAAAGAGTGAAGCTTGCCAAATTGATGTAGTTACAGGTTCCATCCATGAGAGGCCACCCATGACCCTTGGGTTGAACCACAGCCCGTAAGTAGAGTCTTCGGTTGGTCACCGTTGTGTAGGGTCAGACACAGAACCACAACTAGACCTACGGGCCGTAGGTCGACCCACACTTTGTGGTCTAAGGGTTCGTCGATTGGAAAATCTCTTTGAAGTTACTGATGGAGGGACATGATGCACCGTAGGTCCATCCACGGTCCTTCGGTGGCGTCTTATCGTTCATGGCTGATAGTTATTTTTAAGAGGTAGTATGGTCTTTTCCTCATAAATCAATCCCTATATTATGTTTTTTTGCCTACAATTAGAACCCATATATAAGACTTTTTATGCCCAAATTTAGCCCATTTAATCCATTCTTCAAAATTTTTCAAAAGAGAACTAAATATACTCCCAAGTATTCTCTATCTAGAAGAAGAACGAGGAGGAAGATGAGAAGGAGGAGGACAACGAGAAGAGAAGAAGAAGAAGAAGAAGAAGAAGAAGAAGAAGAAGAAGAATAAGTCACCTAGGGTTTCAACCTAAGGTTCTAATTTCTCCATTAAAGGCTATCAATTTGATTCAAGCTATCACAGTTTTCATCCATTAATCATTTTGATTCATGGAGTCCCCAAATTTCTTTTTTTGAAAAGGTAGAATTCACCAATGAATTAGTTTTTTTTAATTACCATGGGTTCCTTTGATTTTGATCTTATTGATTAAAATATTTATTAATATGCAGGAATTGATGATTTGTAATGCTTTTATGATGTTTCCCCATGAACCTATGCGAACCCCTACGATATATAATTGTGATTTAAGATGTGGGTTATTGATTATGAAAGATGAGTTTTATGATCTAAAACATGAAGTGATAGTATCACATGAATTTGTGATATAATCCCTATCTATTGCTTGAATTATAGTTTTGGTGATTTAAAGTAAGCTTTGAACCCCGGAAGGACCAAATATTAGTTTATGCATGATCTTATGAAAGTTATGTAAATGTTTAAGGGTGTTTTGAGAGTAAAGTATCGATTATGTTGTTGTTATTGTGTTGTTGAAAGAGTATTGTCCTAAACTCTTGCAACCATGTTGTGAAAGGTTTTCTCACATAGAAAGTATTCTTAGGTTGAAGACTTTCTCATCTAAATGAGTCAATGTGTAAGAGCTATCTTAATGAAACTAGCTTGGCTTTGTTGTCAAAGGCACCTTTCCATGAATTTTAAGAATAAGTATAAATTGACTACTCCGTGGGAATTATGCTTAGCACTGAGTGGATATTTATGTGCGATAGAAGACTCTCTTATTAGTAGAGGCTGGGTTTCTAGAAGAAATATCTTGAGATTGGAGCTCTCTCTTTAGTATAGGTTGAGTTTCTAGTAAAAATCTCTTTATACCTTAAACTATGTTCCCTCATAGGTTAATTATCTAGTGAATTAACTTAAGATAGAAATTCATGGTTCTACCTTAGGCAAGTAGAACAATCATTTTCAATGTAGGAGAAACCGGGTGATCATGTTATATCTCACATGGTCTGTATGACGGTTAAGGCTAATTTTCCCACTTCAAGAGTAAAAGTAAACTCAGATTACTGAAGGAGTATCTCATATATGTTCAAAGATGAATTAACTTGCATTGACCTTGATGTTATGACTTATGTATTTAACTCTCTTATATCATGATTTAATTGTTAAAATGCATGTTATTCAATGAAATGTCCTTTTTAGCATATTCTAAATGTTTTTATTCATAGACATCATACTTGGTGCATTCTTGTAGTTATGCATACTTTTACATACATTTTTGCCAAATGTAGGGTCCGACAGTTAGGGTCACCAGTTTTGCGTGTCAAGACCCGCAAGTGCCCCTAGAAGTTAGGAAGAACCCTTGGGTCGTCACAAGGCGTACTTGACCCTTTGGGGTCTTGTACAAGCCCTTTAACCATCATTCATTGCATAAGTCATGAAAAGTAGTGCGGAATTTAAAACTTTTCACGACATTTAATATAAAAAGGAATTCTTTCATAAGTACTAAGAAAATCTCATCGTCACAGGCCAAATTTAAAGACATGACATAATATCTTAGGGACACGACCCTTTACACTTGAAAGAAATACATGATGAGTTTTAACATAAAGAACTAAGAAGATAGGAACTATGCCTTCGGATATATGAGGACCTACTTTGTCTTGAAAGAATCTTTTCCAAGCTTTGGCTTCTAGATATGAACCTTGTTTCCAAACCTATACTTATAGAGTATAGAAAAATATGGGGTTAGTACAAACAATGCACTAAGTCTGGAATATGTAAAAACATGAAAAAAGGGACATTTTAGTAAAAATACACCTTCATGCAAAATAACTAAAACCTTCATGAATATAGAAGTAAAACAACATAAGAACCATCATTTAACACTTAGAGAAGGATTTCCATAATTTTAAACAAAAGGACCATTTCACAGTAAGCTTTCCGAAATTACAGTGAACCATTTTGAACATTATAGTGAATTTACTTTTGCCTTTACAGTGAACTATTTTAAATCCCAAAATAGTGAACTCCCAAATTCAACCCAAGAGAAAGTAAACTCATTTCCATAGGCGTTTTCCCTAGCTAAGGTTATCCTAAGACTCACAAGGTAAGACATGAAGGAAACGCCCATACACCTCCTTCCATGCACACCTAGTTGATCCCCAAGACTACCCCTTCTAGGCTTACTCGCCTCGGGAGAACAAGTCCCCACTAAATGACAGAAACAATAGAAGAACACTCAAACAACACTCCAAGACTTCCCTTTCGAAATGCCTACTCAGGGCAATAAGTAGATGACTTCCCATTCTTCCACCTACCTTAGGTAATACACTCTTTTAGAAGACTTAGCTCATTCAATTCATATAAGACTCACCAAGACTCCCCTTTCGAAATGCCTACCTAGTGCAATGGATAGATAGAGTCCCATTCCACTACCTACCCTAAGTAATACACTCTTTTTAGAAGACCTAGTATTTTTATTTATTTTGTGGGGGTTAGCTTAAGCGAAAATGACCATGAGATCTAAACATGGAGTCCCGATACTTCCCTTATTGGAGAAGGGTCCCCCCACTTGCCTAGAGTGAGGTCTTTCTTTTAGCTTTTTTATGGATTTACCAATGGGTACTACTATGCGGGCGCATAGTTAAGGGATAGGGAGATTGCTACTAAGTAAATCATTCTATACTAACAATGAGTACTCATCTCAAGAGGTACATTGGAATACAACATCTGAACTCATGAAGTGTAACCACCCCTTCATCATATCCTCTCGGTGCTAAGCATAACTCCCCACGGATTCTCAACATTATATACTATAGGTTAAGGATACTTATTGAAGACCACAACTCAACTCACGAAGGGAATTCATCCTCCGGCCTATCTTAGGAAGCTCTTAGGATGTAGTGGGATTGCTACTAAACAATTCACATGAAGAGTGTTCATCCGAAAACTCTCCTTTTTGACTTAACTTAACTTCATTCATTCATTCAAGTGTGTGTTTGTACACGTGAACACAACTTGCATATAAGAATCATTTATTCACATTAACTTCTATTCATTCTCAGTCCTTCATTCACCACATTACACACTTAACATGCTTCACATATTCATATAAGTCATTTGGACATAACCTCTAGTATACTTCTCATAATAAGTTTCATAAGCCACATTACCAAGATTAACATCACAATCATATTACTTCACATAATAAGCCTTCATGGCCTCTTTCACAATACACAAGTAACTTCATTCATTCATACAATTCAAGTAAACACCGCCACCCAAAGGTGAACCTTACCACTCAAGAGCATTTGAAAAAGAGAGTTAACAAGGAAAACAACTTACCATTCTTTCAAACCTTTCACACCTATTTACATATACTCAATAATTCATCACAAAATAGCCTCTAGGGCAGTAGCTAAACGTCAACATCAACATAAGGAAACCAAAGTTCAAAGACTACAAAACCATGCTCGACCTATTCCTTAAGCCAAAATTTGATAAAAAAACTTTAACATGTTTTCATTGAAGTATTAGAATTAAAATAACCAATTAATATTAGAAACTTCATATTTGAATCATTTAAAACGTTTTCATGCAAGACCCATATTTAGAGTTAAAGATAGAAGAAGTCAGGGTTGAAAATCCTTTTTGAAAATCCATTAGAAAGGGCTCCTTGAATGGAAAAGAGTTCAAGGATGACTACCATACTTCAAATAGAAAACCCCACATATTTTTTATGAAGAAACGTCCACCTACAACCCTCCTAGCTCCTTCTTGATTACTAGCTTCTATGGAGTTTGAGAGAGTCTTTTAAGAGAGAGGGGTTTTTGGGTTTTGGTAAAGGAAGTATAAAATTAGGTATTAGGGTTTGAAACACCTTAATATACCTAAAAGACCCTAAAACTATCAGCCTTGTTTCAGAAAAGACTTGGGGTGAATTTACCAAACACCCCAAGTCAAACCAGAAAAATTACAACTTTTTGGCAGCCTCACAGACGACTCGAACCAACGGACCATCTATCCATCAACGGCCCGTTGGTGGTGGTTCTTTGGTTGGGATTTTGTCTCCATACTATGCAGGCTTGCTTGCCTTTCAGGTCTAGTCGACTCCCAAGGTCGACGGAGCCGTCGTTTGGTCACTGCTAGGCAGCTTCTTGCCAAGAGATGGGGTCCTCTTCTAAGGCCCCTCGTGGGTCCTTGGTGGAGTCGTACAGGAACGTTCCCTAAACATATTAGTCTAGGTCTTAGGAACATCTCACACAAATTTCAAACTAAACGAACACGTAAAACTCACTCAAACACATGAGAATACACAAACATTTTCTAAGGCTCACCTTCAAAACATCATTGACGTTCTTGGATATTTGACATCCAAACTTAACCAAACTTCACAGACTGCCTAAAGATATCATTGTAACTCATTTTAACACAAATATAACTCAATAAACATTCACGAAGCTCTAGTTCACCTTAGTTCATTTTAGGGTGTTACATTGCATCTAAATGTTGTGTTCGAGATTACCTAGCATTGGTGAGTCCTCATTCTTTGAGGATATAGCTTATTGTTTTAGTTTCTTTCTTGTATTCCCTTTTTCGACATTATGTATGGTCTAGGCCCAATTTCATTATATTGTATTAGATGTCTAAGATGAGACATGAGTTTAGACTTCCGCTTTTCTATAAAAATGTGTTGGACTTAAAGTGTTATTTTACTCTTTGTTGTTCTACTTCGTATGTTATGAAAGCTATGTGGCTTGTATGGACTCCTTTGGCGTTCTATACGCCATGTTATATCTAGGAGGTACCCCTGGGTCTGACACATATTGCTTATAAAAAGGTAAAAAAATGTAATTTATTTTGAATGGTTTTTGCACACGTTTAAAATATTTCATTTTCATAAGTTTTTTATTTCAACATTCTAAAAAAGCTATATTAAAGACTACAAAATTTCATGAAACTAATGAGAGGGAGTTTCTCGGATGGTAAGCACCCTTCACTTCCACCCCGTAGGTTTCGAGTTTGAGTCACCAAGGGAGCACCATGGGTGGGATCTCTTAGGGAGGGAAAAAAAACAAAAAATTCATGAAACTAATACATTACAAATATTTTTAGCTAAGATAGATATATTTAAAAAATCTCTTTTGCTTATTTAAAATCTTTCATCAAACATCTAAACGAATAATTCATTAGTAATAATTAAATTTTATAAATAACATATATGGTGTTGTATGTAACATAAGTGTGCAAGACTAATATAAATTTATTCAAAAGGAAACATGGAATTTTTATTTTTATTTTTTTAATCAAAAGTGAGCAATGATGTGTCCGCACTTCATAGGATCCCCACTTGCCGAAGGAAGGGTCATACTTTTTGCCTTTACATGGATCTCCAACATCTTTACCTATTCGGGTGCTTAGTTAACGGATAAGGAGATTTACTTCTATGTAACTCATTCTCAACTAACGAAGAGCACTCATCTGAAGAGGTACATTGGATACACATCTCTACTCATGAAGAGTATCTCCCCCTTCTTCAAATCCTTTCGGTGCTAATCATAACTCCCCCACGGGGTGTTAAACATTCATTTCATTCATTGATTATAGGTTAAGGGATATCTATTTAGTACCACATACGAAGATTACTTATCCCTAGAGGTTACTTTTGGAATATCACATCTTAACTCACAAAAGGCATCTAACCTCAAAACTATCTTTGTAAATCTCATTTGGAATAGTGAGGTTGCTAGTAAACACTTCAACTCAATTACCAAAGAGTGTTCACCCAAAAATACCCCTTTTTATTACTAGATTTCTTTAGGAATAGTAAAGATGATGTAGACACTCCATTTCTACTCATGAAGAGTGTCTACCCTACAATCCCCCGTTTACATTTATTAACATCAGTCATTCAGTAATAGTTTTGTGAGTACATTTGAGTACACCTTTTACATAATCACCATTATTCATATCATTGAATTCTAAACATGATCCGACTACATTTATCGTGATTCAAACACTATAATGCTTCACATATGCATTATACTTCATTTAGACATATTATCTTCAAGAAACACATGCACAACTTCAGAATACATCACATGGATATTCAACATAACCTCATCTTACTTCATATTCAATGCCTTCAATGACACAATCACAATTCATATATATAATCATATACATCAAGTAAATACCGCAACCATAAGTGGACCATACCACTCAAGATCAATATAACAAGAATTAAGCAATATAGATCAACTTACCCTTTATCCAAGCTTTCACCACCTTTTCTCAATTATCCAATATTTCATCATAATATAGAATTAATGTCATTAGATAATCAAAATATAAAATAAAGAAACATTAGTTCTAAAATTATCTAATCATGTTAATCAAACCAATTCATAAGTCAAAAGTTGAAAATTTGCATGAGCATGGGTTCATTGAGTTTTTGATCTTAAAATCATCAACTAACATCAATAATATCATATTTCATTCATTAACACATTTTCATGTAAGAACCCTTACTTGGAATTTGAAATGGAAGAATCTAGGATTTTGAAACCTTTTTTGAAAAGTCTTTGGATTGGCTCCTTGATGAGAGAAAAATCAAGGATGAACTACCATGCATTATATGAAGAAAGACCACGAGATTTGGTGAATAAACCATCCAAAATCTTTAATCCTAGATCTACCTTGAGCTCAAGCCTTAATGGAGTAGTCTTGAGAGAGTTTTTCTTGGGAGAGGGGTTATGATTTTGAAAAGTGCAGTCTTTTTTTAGGTCTTAATGTTTAACACACTTGTAATAAATAAATAAACATGAAATAACTGTCCATTCACTTAAAAAGAACGGGGTGAATTTACCAAATCACCCCAAGCTTGGCCGGATTGCAAACACCTTTTGTAGACCAAACCACACCCCTTCAAACCTGGACCGTCGTTCAAACGATTCCCCTTTGATGGGGTCTGTCGTTTTGGTCAGAGACCCATTGTTGTGTAGGACTTGCAGGATCAATCTACGCCCAAGGTTGATGGGTATTCATTTTATCGACTGACCGTCCCTTGTGGCCGTCATTTAACACTGCGTGGCAGCATCCTGCCTTTGAGATGGGGTCCTCTTCTAGGTCCCTTTCTAGGTCTTAGGTGGGGTTGTACCTGGACGTTTAAAGCATAAACATTATCATCTAGGTATTAGGTTCCCTCCTATAAATTTAGGCTCCAAACAAACACATACAACATGCAAAGTCAATCTATAACACATACTAGCGCATATACATCTAGTCGTCGAAGGTCTTGATCATCACTTGACGTTTGTAACACTATGAAAAGTTGAGACCTAATATAGAGACTAACATGAGTGTCTAAGGGTTTACATACTGTTTTATGATCTGAAATAATGTATATAAGTCATCCAAGAAGTTTTAGAGCCAAGTTGTCAAAGAACGTCTATGACGTCTGAAAATTAGCATAGTTGAACTCGTTGACGTCGCGATATTTGGGGATCGTTTTGGAGGGTCTAATGAAGCCTAATACTTTTACAAATACTTTTATTAGGTAGATTTTAGTATATCGGGTCTAAACATCCAATAACGACGCCCCAAGGACCACCCGAAGGATCATGGAGGAGGACCCCAACATGGGTAAGCAGGCTGCCAAAGCAGTCTGCGAAAGTCAAGAATTAGTGGAATGCAGCGCAATGCGCATCCCACATGGAGCTCACTGTCCCAAAATTTGTTTCTGAAAAAACACCTATTGTCACAGCGATGCAGAGCCACTTCCCAGATTCGGTAAAACTATACTTTTGACATTTTGACTTCACAAAAAGACCCATTAAAGTGAGGGGTGTTTTGGGTAATTTAGGATGTGATTATATATAGATTATGGGTCATTTTAAGTTATTATTAACTCATCAAAACCCAAAAGATATCACCTCTCTCTACTTTGTCTCTCCCCGATTCCTCAATTGAAGAAGGAAGAAAGCTTGAAGAAGAAGGTCGATTTCTCTAGGATTTCATTTCCATTTCATCGATTAATCTTTAATAAGGTATGAGTTCTTCACTCTTGGAACTCCTTTCCCCAAGAGGTCCTCTCAAAGTTTATTTCAAAATACCCGATTCATGGGGTTTTCCAATTCTAATGGGTTTTCTTCTAAAATTTAAATTGATCATAAATTGTGATATCCTATGACTAATTGAGTATAGATTGTTGATTAATTTATTTTAATTGATGCAATTTCATGTTGATCATGTTCCCTCCTAAAATTCCCAAAATCTGGGATATTGGTCACGAATTGATGGGAATTGAATTATGAATTGATTAATAGACTTGTTTTATCTAGTATAATTCACCTATGGATTGACTAGGGTAATGTATTGTTGGGAATTGATCAAATTCATGATGAACCCTAATTACCCTAACCCTAGGTTATGAATTGATGTTAATTGGGATAATGATGATGCAATTGACCTAGTTCTTGTGTTAATTACTATTGATTGATTTTACTAGACCTATTATTGGATGTGAATTGGTTTTTTGATGGTAAGACTATGATGATGGATTTTGAAAAAGAGTTGGTAAGTCTTCATTATCCTAACCTTTACTTCTATTATGATGGCTTGTGATAAATGATGTAGTTTGATTTAAGCATGTCTTGTTAATAGCCTAAGTAGGTGTTGGTATGATGTTAAATTGAAATGTTTTGACTATGTGAATGTGAGATTTTGCTTAAGATGAAATGATATAAGGTTGGTGATGACTTGAATATGTGCCTTATTATGAAATGATGATGATGATATGCTAATCTCACATATGAGGGTTTCCATGAAAGGATATTCTCATGCAATACCTATTGAGCTAAATGACTATGATTATACAAGGGATAAAACCTTCGACCTAAACTAATTGATAATTTTTAAAGAAATACATATCAAAAGGGACTTAGCTTAGCACCGAGTGAACTTGAAAATGGGAGGTTTTGACTTCCCA
This sequence comes from Solanum pennellii, assembly GCF_001406875.1. NCBI lineage: Eukaryota > Viridiplantae > Streptophyta > Magnoliopsida > Solanales > Solanaceae > Solanum > Solanum pennellii. The sequence goes on from NC_028638.1 coordinate 23,277,556, forward strand.
TAGAGGAAGATTCACCCTATAGTTCCATATGAGGTGTTGACTCCCCTATGAGGGACACTCACTCAATGGATTCCCATGAGATGAGGCTCCAATGCCATAAGAATGTAGGTAATGGATCCACTTAGAAAGCTACATTTATGTTTGGCTCTACTTTGGACGGTAGACCACCTTCCATCGGTGTAAGGTTTTACAACACCAGATTCTACACTTAGCTCTTGTGGTCTGTGTGGGTTAAGGCAGATGTTCCCGAAAGAAAAATGAAGTAATGATGTGAACTCTAGATAGGGTGACTTGAGAGGTTGCCTTAGTCTAGGTAGGGGTATGAGACTCTACCTAGGCATTGCACTAGTTGGCTTCGAGAGAATTCCTAGAAGGATGTTCTTATGATATAATTAGCTGATAATGTAAATTTATGCTTATGTTGACTTTACATGTTGATGATTCTATATGATGTCAGTTTCATTATGAACATGCTATTGGTCTATACTGCTAAATATCATTATGGTTATTATTGATGTTATGTTATTATAAGTTGTCATTATTTGTGCTCCTTTGTTTGGTTTACTTAATTGATTTAGGTTATGGTGCTTTGTTTGGTCATTGCACTTGTAGGATAAATGGTGGGTTATGAGCAAGGGGCTTGCTTATATTATGATTTTATGACCTCCTTTATATGTTGACTTGACTATTACTTGTTGATGTTGGTCTTATGTTGTACATGGGTATGACTTATGGCTTATGTGAGTATTGGTTTATATCGGTTCTTAATTGTGAATAAGGCTTTTCAATATACTTTACAATGGTTTTGATCAAATGTCCTCTTTATCATGATTTCACTTGTTTTATGTGTATATATCCATACTTAGTACAAGTGTGTACTAACCCATGTTTGATGTTTACTACAAATGTAGAATACGACCGTTGATATTGTAGACGAATTTGAAGACTACTTGGATTCTTTATCTTCCAAGTTCGGTAGGTCCTCCCTTTCCGAGGACGATGCCATGATCTACCTATTAGATGTCGTTTAGTCTTAAAGTCACTTTGTTCATTCTCTTTCATTTTTGGTACTATAATTGTAAATGCCTATATGTGGCTATAATTGTTGATGTAAGGTGCTATGCCAAAATTTTGATACTCTTACCTAGATGGTTTAATATGAGATAATTTTATAGACTTTTTATGAGATTATTTTATACTATGTATGTGAAATAAAAGTAGAAGACTATGTAATCTTCTTATACGAAGGGTCTATGTATACGTATTATGTGTATGTAGAGGTCTATGTAAACCTCAATGAAGTATAATTTTTTAAATATTTTTTGCATTTTTAATCTTTGAATGTAATGATGTATGCTAAGAGGCTAGTCTTAATCCTCAAAGAGGAAGACGACGCCGGTTACATCTAGAGGATGCTCCCCGGATGTGAAAAACTTTGTATCATAGAATAAGGTTGAATACCTTTAGGATTGATGTATCCTTAAACTACGTATACGTAGATTCTTATTCATAATTGTGAAGCGCGCCACACTTATGAATGACGATTTATGTGATGCTTAGGAAACTCTCATCTTGTTGTTATCCTATGTCGTGCCTCTAGAATCTACTTTATGTGTGTTTTCACCTAAACCTTTTATGGTGGTTATAGGTATGAATACTCGAAGAGCAGCCGAAAGAAGGGCCGAGGAAGGCATCGCTGATGTGGGAGCACAAGACAACCAAGTGCCTCCACTTGAAGAAGTTGTTATGGGTGATCAAGTTCCAGTTGCTCCTCCTCCCATGGTAGATGGGGACATAAGGGAAGGTTTTCTCCAAATGGCCCAAGCCATTACAACCCAAGCACAAATCATCACTACTCAAGCACAAGCTATGAGGACCCAAGTAATTGGGAGGTGGTACCCCGAGAAAACCAAAAAGTTAGCACCATGGCCTCCCATTTGAGGGATTACACTGAGATGAATCCTCCTTCTTTCTATCGGTCAAAAGTTGAGGAAGAACCCTAAGAGTTCATTGATTAATTCTACAAGGTTCTATATTCCATGGGGTTGACTTCTAGTGAGTAGGCCGAGTTAGCTACTTACCAACTCAAAGATGTGGCCCAAACTTGGTACGTCCAATGGAAGGCCAATAGGCTTCTAAGGGGTGGTCCGGTGACATAGAAGATTTTCAAGAAGGCTTTTCTTGATCGGTTCTTTCCTAGAGAGAAGAGGTAAGCCAAAGTGAAAGAATTCATCAACCTTCGTCAAGGAGGTATGAGTGTACTTGAATACTATTTGAAATTCACTAAATTGTCATGTTACGCTCCTTCTTAGGTTTCCGGCCCTAGAGATGAAATTAGCCACCTTGTGAAGGGAGTGTCGGATGACTTGAAAGAAGATGTCGTTCGGCTATGCTACATGATAATATGAATATTTCTTGTCTCATGGTTCGTTCTCAACAAGTGGAAGAGACTAGGGTGAAAAGGAAGAGTAGAAATGACAATAGGGCAATGCCTTTTGATGATGGTTCCTCAAATGGTAGGATTGACATTCAAGACAAGCCTAAGTTCAACAAGAGGTTCTCCAATCAAGTTCCATCTAAGTTCCCTAAGGCTCATGACGATAAGGTTCCTAAACCTAAGTCCCAAAAGGTAAAGAATGGAAACTCACCTAATGAGAAACCTACTTGTACCAAGTGTGGGAAAGGTCAATTTGGTGAATGCTTAGTTGGAACAAGCAATTGTATTAGTTGTGGAAAAAGGGGTCACAAGGTGAGAGATTTCCCTAATCTGAAGGGGCAAGATAATGGGAGTGAACAAGTAAGTGGTTCAAATGATGATGCTCCAAAGAAGAACTGCTTCTATGCTCTCCGCTCTAGGGGTGAGCAAGAGACTTCTCCCGATGTGGTGACCGGTATGTTGAAAGTCTTTTCTATTGATGTATATGCTTTAATTGATCACGGTGCTACTTTTTAATTTGTTACTCCTCTAGTAGCTAACAAGTTTGACATTTTCCCCAATATATTGTGAACTTTTATGGTGACTACCCCGGTGGGTGAGTCAGTTGTTGCTAAAAGAATATATCTATCCTATAATGTTTCCCAATAGAGTTACTCATGTGGATTTAGTAGAACTCAATATGGTTGATTTTTATGTTATTTTGGGTATGGATTGGTTACATGCTTGTTTCGCATCAATAGGTTGTAGAACAAAGGTGGTGAAGATTAACTTTCCAAATGGACCTATTTTAGAGTGGAAAGGCGGAAATTCTATTTCTAGAGATCATATCATTTCTTGTTTGAAAGCTTATAGGATGATCTCTAAAGGGCATTTATACCATAGAGTAAAAGTCCAAGATTTAGACTTTGAAATTCCTCCCATGGAGTCAATCACCGTAGTAAGGGATTTTACGGAGGTCTTTCCTAATGATCCTCGCGGTATTCCTCTCGAATAGGAAATCGATTTGTGTATCGACTTGCTACTGGATACAAATCCTATTTTGATTCCTCCTTATCGGATGGATTCACCGAATTGAAAGAGTTGAAGGCTCAACTCAAAGACTTACTAGACAAGGGCTTTATTTGGCCTAGTATTTCTCCATGGGGTGCTCCGGTATTATTTGTGAAGAATAAGGATGATCCCTGAGAATATGTATCGATTGTTGTTAACACAACAAAGTTAAAATCAAGAACAAGTATCCTCTCCCTAGGATTGATGATTTATTTGACCAACTCTAAGGTGAGAGTAACTTTTCCATGATTGACTTGAGATTGGGATATCACCAACTTAGGGTGAGAGGTGAATATATTCCAAGATAGTATTTCGGACTAGATATGGTCACTATGAGTTCTTAGTAATGTCATTCGATCTCACTAATGCTACAGCGGTGTTTATGGACCTAATAAATAGGGTGTTTTGAAGCTACCTAGATTTATTTGTCATTGTGTTCATTGACGACATCTTTGTATATCTGAAAAACGAAGTTGAACACATCGATCATTTGAGAGTGGTGTTGGAAGTTCTTAAAGGACACCAATTGTTTGTCGAGTATAGCAAATGTGAATTTTGGTTGAGGTCGCTAGCATTTCTTGGTCATATTATATCTAGTGAAGGAGTAGAGGTTGATCCAAGGAAGACCGAAGCGATGAAAAATTGTCCGGAACTTTGGCTCCTATGAATATTAGGAGTTTCTTAGGCTTAGCCGGTTATATAGAAGGTTTGTCAACGGGTTAACATCCATTGCTTCCCCTTTGAAAACCTTGACCCAAAAGAGTGTGAAATTTGAGTGGAAAGGCTTACTTCCTCTTTATTATTTACTCTACCAGAGGGTACTAAGGGTTTTGTGGTTTATTGTGATGCATCCTGAGTCGGGTTGGCTTGTGTTCTTATGCAACATGGCAAAGTTATAGCCTATGCTTCTATGAAACTCAAAGTCATGAGAAGAATTATCCTACTTATGACTTTGAGTTAGCGGCCGTGGTATTTGCCTTGAAAATATGGAGGCATTATCTTTATGGCGTTCATGTTGATGTGTATACAGACCATAAAAGTCTCCAATATATGTTTACAAAAAAGGAGTTAAATCTTCGGCAACAGAGATGGTTGTAGTTGTTGAAAGACTATGATATAAGTGTTCTCTACCACCCCGACAAGGTCAATGTGGTGGCGGATGTTCTATGACTATGGGTAGTGTGTCCCATATTGATTAAGAAAAGAAAGACCTAGTGAAACATGTTCATAGGTTGGATCGTTTGGGTGTAAGGTTGGAAGATTCCCCTAATGGCGGATTTGTGGTCCACCATCACTCCGAATCGTCTTTGGTGGTTTAGGTGAAGTCTAAGCAACACCTTTACTTGGCATTGATGGAGTTTAAAGAATAGGTTCTTGGTAATATTAATGAGTCATTCTCTTTTGGAGGGGAATGGTGTTTTGAGGTATCAAGATAGGTTGTGTGTACCCAATGTTGATGATTTGAGAAACCAGATTCTTGAGAAAGCTCATGGTTCCCGTTATTCGATTCATCTGGGTTCTACTAAGATGTATGATAACCTTAGAGTAGTGTTTTAGTGGGATGGCTTGAAAAAGGACATAGTGGATTTTGTTGCAAAGTGTCCAAAATACCAACAAGTGAAAGCCGAACACTTAAAGCCGAGTGGTTTACCTCAAGAGATCCAAATTCATACTTGGAAGTGGGAATACATTAACATGGAATTTATAGTAGGTTTGCCTAAGACTCGAAGGCAACATGACTCAATATGGGTAGTAGTGGATAAATTGAGAAAATCCGCTCACTTTATTCCCGTTAAGTCCGCTTACTCCGCGGAGGATTATGCAAAGGTCTACATAGATGAGATTGCGAGTCTTAATGGTATTTCGTTATCCATCATATCAGATAGGGCGCATAATTCATATCTAGGTTTTGGAGATCATTTCAAAAAGGGTTGGGTACAAGAGTAAAATTGAGCACCGATTTTCATCCCCAAACGGATGGTCAAGCGGAGCGTACTATTCAAACTCTTGAGGATATTCTTAATCTTGTGTCATCGACTTCAAGGGAAGTTGGGACTAATACTTTACTTTGGTGGAGTTCTCTTATAACAATAGTTATCATTAATCCTATCCATGGCTCCTTTGAAGCTTTGTATGGTAGGAGATGTAGATATCCGGTAGGGTGGTTCGAAGTTGGTGAGTTTTCACTTTTTGGTCTTGACTTGGTTTATGATGATTTTAAGAGTTTCCATTTAATAAGGGACTGATCGAAAACAGCCTATAGCTGAGAAAAGTCTTATGCCGACAATATGAGAAGAGAGTTAGAGTTTGAAGAAGGTGATAAAGTGTATTTGAAAATTTCACCCAAGAAAGGGGTGATGAGGTTTAGCAAGAAAGGAAAGTTGAGTCCTCGTTATATGGGTCCCTATGAAATTTCTCAAAGAGTGGGAAAGGTGGGTTACGAGTTGAGATTACCTAGTGAGCTATCTTCGGTTCACCTGGTTTTGCATGTATTCTTGCCTAAGAAGTGCGTTGGGGATCCTGAGTACATTCTTCCTGTTGAAGGTCTTAAAGTGGATGAGAACCTCTCCTATAAAGAGGTTTCAGTTCAAATCCTTGATCGACAAAGTGAAGAAGTTGAGGAACAAAGAGGTGGCCTCCATAAAGGTTCTATGGAGAAACCATCTAGTAGGGGTGGGCATAAACACCGGAAAACCGAAACACCGAACCGAACCAAAATTTTTCATAATTTCGGTTTCGGTATTTCGGTTTTCGGTTCGGTGTTTGGTTTACTTTTTGTATTTTTTGGTATTTCGGTTTGGTTTTCGGTACGTATTATTTTGATTTTCGGTATTTCGGTTTAAACCAAAATATTATACTATAATTTATATTATATTAATTAAAATTATTAATATTAAATAATTTTTTTAAAAAAGAAACCCTATGGCCCGATTCCTCTCTCTTTCATCTTTCTCCTGATTTTCTTTTTCTCTTGGTCTTTCATCTTCTTCTTGTCTCTTGGCTCTTTCCTCTTCCTCTTCTCCTCTTCCGCCAGCCAGAAGCAGCAGCCGCGCCGCGCCGTCCGCCAGAAGCAG
>NC_028638.1:23284658-23304650 GCF_001406875.1 Solanum pennellii
AGCAGCAGCCGTGCTCCAGCAGCCAGCAACAGCCGTGCCGCGCCGTCAAGCAGCCAGCAGCAGCCGCGCCGCGCCGTCCACCATCAACAAGTCAGCAGCCAGCTGCCGCCACGCAGGTTTGTTTTTCTAATTTTTTTTCTCGACTTCTTTCGTTTTTTTCTTTCTGATTTTGTTTTTGTTACTATTTATTGTGAATTCATTATATAGATGGCTGAACAAAAACAATTAAATATGGGTGTAGCTGATCAAAGTCGAATAAGTATGACTGATTCTACGGATAATACACCTAGGAATAGCAATGATCCGTCAATTGGCACAGAAGTAACAAAGTAAAGAAAAGAAATGGATCCTAGATCTCCTGTTTGACAACACTTTGAAAAAGTTTTTGAAAATGGTGTATTATTTAAAGCAAAGTGCTTACATTGTAAACAATACTATGCTGCCAATACAACAAGAAATGGAACAAGTGGACTAAAACAACATTTGACTTATCAGTGTAAAGTTTATAAACCTTCGACTGTTACACCCGGTATTAAAAAATTATTAAATATTCAAAATAACAATTTAGAGACTTGGAAATTTGAGCAAGAGGTATGTAGGAGAGCTTTAGTTGAGATGATTATTTTGGATGAACTACCTTTTAGTTTTGTTGAAAAAGAAGGCTTTAAGAAGTTTATGAGTAAAGTCCAGCCTTTGTTTCATATTCCTTCTCATAGAACCATAACAAGGGATTGTTATGAAGTTTATGGTGAATTGAGAATAAATTTGAAACAATATTTAAGAGAAGTACAACCAAGAATTTGACTCACAACAGGCACATGGACTTCAGTGCAAAGAATCAATTATATTTGTTTGACTGCTCACTTTATTGATAGGGATTGGGTGCTTCATAAAAGAATATTGAATTTTTGTCCTATCACTAGTCATAAAGGTGAGCATTTGGCTGAGTCTATTAGTAATTGTTTACTTGATTGGAAGTTGGATAACGTTTTTACTGTTACGGTTGATAATGCCTCTTCAAATGATGTGGCAGTTTTAGAGTTGTCCAAAAAATTAGATATGTGGGGAACTAATTTGATGGAAGGTAAGCATCTCCATGTGAGATGTATGGCTCATATACTTAATCTAATTGTGCAAGATGGTTTGAAAGAAATTGGTCCTTCTATCAAAAGGGTGAGACAAATGGTGAAATATGTTAGATCATCTTCTTCAAGGACAAGAAATTTCTTGAAATGTGTTGAAATGCAAAAGATAGAATGTGATAAGATGTTGTATTTAGATGTGCCTACTAGGTGGAATTCCACCTATTTGATGTTAGACACAGCAGAAAAGTTTGAGAAGGCTTTTGAGTGGTTTGATCTTTATGATGGTAGTTTTAATTCTTTTCTTGCTACTGATGTTTGTGATGATGGAAGTATCGCAGGGTCAATTCAATATGAAAATTGGGCTAATGTGAGGAATGTCACAAAGTTTCTTGAAAAATTTTATGAGCTCACTTTGAAAGTTTCAGGTTCATGGTATGTTACTTGTATTGTTCATTTTGAAGATATATGTGAACTTGATGCTTATTTGAAATTATGTATAGCAAGTGATGACCTTGATTTGAGTAAAATGGCTTCGGGAATGAAAGAAAAATTCAAGAAATATTGGGGGACTCCTGAAAAAATGAACAAAATGATTTTTATTGCTTCTTTTTTGGATCCTCGCAATAAATTTGTGTATGTTAGTTTTGCTCTTGAAGAATTACATGGGGAAGAAACGGGAAATGTAGTGAATACGAAAGTAGAGGCTTACTTGAGGGATTTGCTTGTGATATATGTAAGTAAGTATGGAAAAGGTTCCAAAAGTCAACCATCTTCATTTGACTCATCTGATTCTTCTGCTTGTGGTATTTCTCAAAATGTGTCCAAAAATTCTTTGTGAACTAAGTTGCACGTGAAGAAACAAAAGAATGATTCTGGAAGTTTAGGTGTTAAATCTGAGTTGGATAAATATCTTCTTGAAGACCAAGAACCTGAATCTGAAGATTTTGATATTTTGAGTTGGTGGAAAGTTAATTCTCCTAGATTTCCAGTACTTTCACAGTTGGCTCGAGATGTATTGGCTATTCCTATGTCGAGTGTGGCATCGGAATGTGCATTTAGCACCGGTGGTCGAATTCTAGATCCCTTTAGAAGTTCATTGACTCCCAAATGTGTGCAATGTCTTATTTGTGTCCAAGATTGGCTTAGACAAGAAACCAAGCCTATTTGTGTTGAAGAAAGTTTGGAGTTTCTTGAAAAAATTGAATTTGGTAAGACTTTTTATTCTTTATTTATTTTTGGAAAAAATAAAATACTTATTGGGTTGTATCTTGTATGACATGTTTCTTTTTCTTAATTATACAGATGGCAAATAGTGGAAGAAACTCTTCCATTGTTGATCTATGATTGACTTGCAAGCGGTGAGTTTAATACGTCATTTATTTAATCATATCATTTTTTAATCTTAAAAGTAGTATTCTAAGTTTCTAATAGTTGATTTTATCTTAAAATGTCCAAGGGTCAAGACAATGAAGAAATAATTTTTTTGGCACGTGACACTTGAAAGTTGAAAGCGATCTCATGGAAGAAATTCAAGAAAATCATTATTTTTATTTGTTATTGTTGACATTTGAATTGAAAGTAATCTCATGGAAGAAGACAAGAAGTTTAAAATACATTGTTTGTTGCTTATTATTGTTTATTATGAGCTCATGAAAGACTTTATTGTTACTTGTTAGATTGTTATTATGTTGTATTTGTGAAGACATTAACTACAAATCTACAATGCAACTTTTGTTTTAGTGTCATTGTGAATTTCAAATTGTGTATTTTAGTGATATTGTGAATTTAAAATTTGTGGTGTTAATGCCTAATGGCATATTGATAGATTGATATTTGGTAGTAAATTAGTAATGCACTTCTTTGATGTATTATCTATTTTTACTTTTTAGCCCATTAAGTTGAAAAATCAAACAAAAAAATTGTAAAGTTTAGAAATTTAAAAAGTCCACTAAGCAGGCCCATTAAAAAACCGAAATAAAAAACAGAACGAATTAGTAAAAACCGAACCGAATTAACAAAAACTGAACCGAACCGACATATTTCGGTTCACAATTTACAAAAACCGAAAACAAAAAAAATCGAAAAAAAACCGAAACCGAACAGAAATTCCGAATGCCCACCCCTACCATCTAGTTGAAGGGGCGACATGGGAAGCCGAGGCCGACATGAAGTCCCGTTATCCTCATCTCTTTGCTAATTAAGGTTACTTATTAATTTTAATAATTCAAATAATGAGTTAATGTGATTTTGACTTGTTTTTCAAAGATGTGTATATTTATGGTAAAAAGATTTATGTTAAAATGATTTATCATGGAAAAATGCTCTTTTGCTCAAATTGCACTTACTTGCGTATTTGGTATATTCTTTCCTTCATAATGAGATATTGATCATGTTGATATGTTGAGAAAGGAACTTTGGCATAATTTACTCTTCAATGATATGTGGAGCTCATATTGTTGTTATGAGAGGGAAATTCCTCATGTTGTGACTTTGAGCCATTATTTGTAAAATTGATGTTCTGAGTCATTATGTAAATTTCGTATTGTTATGTTGATTTGAGTAGCAACTCATGATGATTTTTAGTATATTGTGTGGTTGGGATGCTAGTATTGAGTCTATCCTTTCCTTTTTTTAAAAGTTTACTGTCATTCGGGGACGAATAATCCGAAGGGGGGATAAGGTAACACTCCAAAAAGTTGAGACCTAATCTACATACTAACATGAGTTTCTAAGGGTTTAGATATCGTTTTAATACCTAAAATAATGTATATAAGTCATCCAACAAGTTTTAGAGCTAAGACGTCAAAGAACGTCCATAACGTCTGAAAACTAGCCTAATTGAACAAGTTGTCGTTGTGTTTGGGGATCGTTTCTGATGGTCAATTGAATTCTAAAACTAGTAAAAATACTTTGATTAGGTATAGTGTAGTATAGAGGGTCAAAAAGTCCAATAACGATGCTCCAAGGACCACCCGAAGGGTCATGGAGGAGGACCCCAACATGGGTGGGCAGGCTGCCAAAGCAGCATGCAAAAGTCAAAAATCACTGGGCTGGTGCACGACGCGCAGCCCACACGGACCTCACTGTCCCAAAATTTATTTTTGGAAATAAAACGCATGTTGGACCCGCGACGCGGATACACTTTCAAGATTCGGTAAAATCATATTTTTGACATTTTGACTTCACAAAAAGACCCATTTAAGTGAGGGATGTTTAAGGTAATTTAGAGGGTGATTATATATATCATTAGGGTCATTTAAAGTCATTATTAATTCATTAAAACCCAATTCCCAAAACAAAACCCAAAAGCTCTCAACTCTCTCTACTTTCTCTATCCCCAATTCCTTCATTGAAGAAGGAAGAAAGCTTGAAGAAGAAGGTTGATTTCTCTAGGATTTCATTCAATTTCGTGGATTAATATTCAATAAGGTATGTATTCTTCACTCTTTCGGATTCCTTTCCCCAAGAGGTCCTCTCAAAGTTGATTTAAAAATACCAAATTCCATGGGGTTTTCAAAGTCTAATGTGTTTTCTTTTAAACTTCAAATTGATGATAAATTGTCATTTCCTATCACTAATTGAGTATATATTGTTTATTAATTGTTTTTAATTGATGCATTTTCATGTTGATCATGTTCCCTTCCCCAATTCCCCAAATTTTGTATCTTAATCATGAATTGATTAATAAACTTGTTTTATCTATTTTTATTCATCTACGGATTTACTAGGGTAATGAGTTGTTGGGATTGTATCAAATTCATGATGAATTCTAATTCCCCTAACCCTAGGTTATGAATTGATGTTAATTGGGATAATGATGATGCAAGTAACCTAGTTCTTGTGTTAATTACTATTGATTGATGTTACTACACCTATTATTGGATGTAATTGGTTGGTTTATGGTAAGACAATGATGATGTGTTTTGAATGAGATTTTGTAAGTCTTCATGCTCCTAACCTTTACTTCAATTATGATGGCTTGTGAGTGATGATGTAGTTCGATTTAAGCATGTCTTGTGAATAGCCTAAGTAGGTGTTGGTATGATGTTTAATTTAAATGTCTTGATTATGTGATTGTGAGATTTTGCTTAAGATGAAATGATAAAAGGTTGGTGATGACTTGACTATGTGCCTTATTATGAAATGATGATGATGATATGCTAAATTCACATATGAGGGTTTCCATGAAAGGATATTATCATGCAATACCTATTGAGTTAAATGACTATGATTATGCAAGGGATAGACCCTATGACCTAAACTAAGTGATGATTGTTAAAGAAAGACATTTCAAAAGGGACTTAGCTTAGCACTGAGTGAATTTTGACAATGGGAGGTGTTGACTTCCCATAGAGGAAGATTCACCCTATAGTTCCATATGAGGTGTTGACTCCCCTATGAGGGACACTCACCCAATGGATTCCCATGAGATGAGGATCCAATTCAATAGGCATGTATAGATTTCATACATATCTCCTAGTTCAAGAACTATGTTACCACCATAGGAAGACTAGCTAGTGGATACACCTTGAAAGCTACGTTTATGTTTGGATCTACTTTGGCCGATAGACCACCTTCAACCAGTGTAAGGTTTTACAACACCAGATTCCGCACTTCACTCTTGTGGTGTATGTTCAAATGTTCCCGAAAGAAAAATGAAGTAATGATGTGAACTCTAGATAGGGTGACTTGATAGGTTGGCTTAGTCTAGGTAGGGGTATGGGACTCTACCTAGGCATTGCACTAGTTTGGCCTTGAGAGAAGTCCAAGAAGGATGTTCTTATGATATAATAATTTTATAATGTACATTTATGCTTATGTTGACTTTACATGTTGATGATTCTATATGATATTAGTTTCATTTATGAACATGCTATTGGTCTATATTGCTAAATATCATGATGGTTATTATCGATGTTATGTTATGTTAGGCATTATCTGTTATCCTTTGTTTGGTTTGTTTGATTTAGTAAGGTTCTGGGGTTTTCTTGGTCATTTCACTTGTAGGCTAAATGGTGGCTTATGAGTAAGGGCCTTTCTTATATTATGATGTTTTGAACTCTTGTATATGTTGACTTGACAATTACTTGTTGATGTTGGTCTTATGTTGTACATGGGTTTGACTTATGGATTATGTGAGTATTAGCTTATATGGGTTCTTAATTGTGAATAAGGCTTTTCAAAGTACTTTAGCATGATTTTAATCAAATGTCCTTTTTAGCATGATTTCACTTGTTTTGTGTGCATATACCCATACTTAGTACAAGTGTGTACTAACCCATGTTTGATGTTTACTACAAATGTAGGATCCTTACGTTGATATTAGAGAAGTCTTTGAAGACTACTTGGATTCTTATCTTCCAAGTTTGGTAGGTCCTCACTTTTTGAGGACGATGCCATTATCTATCTATTGGATGTTGTTTAGTCTTAAAGAATTTTTGTTCATTCTCTTTCATTTTTGGTACTATAATTGTAAAGCCTATACATGGGTATAATTTTTTATGTAAGGGCTATGCCCAAATTGTGATACTCTTACCTAGATTGTTTAATATGATACAATGTTATAGACTTCTTATGAGATTATCTTATACTATGTATGTGAAATAAAAGTAGAAGACTATGTAATCTTCTTATACGAAGGGTCTATGTATACTCAATATGAATATGTTATGTGTATGTAAAAGTCTATTTAAACCTCAATGTAGCATAAAGAGTTTGAAATTTGTCGCACTTTTAACCTATGAATGTAATGATGTATGCTAATAGGCTAGTCTTAGTCGTCAAAGAAGATGACAACACCGGTTACGTCTAGGGGGTGGTCCCTGGATGTGACAACGTTTGACTTCAAAACTCTTCAAACTGATCTCTAATGCTAATATGCATTACTTTAACACATTATTAGGTCATGAAACACATGCTAGGCTCTAGTTTGACCTATTTTATTTTGAGGGTCGTTTCAGTCATGCCACCATTCCCCCAGACAACTCCTTTGTACTTTTGTACCTGTGTTTTCACCTTCATTTGACTAGAATTGAATAATTTTTCCCCACTCACTTGGATTTGATTACTAAACATTATTACACTATAATCTACTCAATGCAAACCTTGAAACACTCACTTTCATCTAAAGAATTCATCAGAACCACAACCAAAAATGATTCAGAATAAAACTTCAAGAATACTCATCAAGAACTTAAATCTTTAAATCTTTATGGACGAATTTGAATATATAAGTAATGATTGGAGTGTGGATGAACAAACACAACACCATGGAAACTTAAATACCTTTTTGGGATCAAACCTTGGCAAAAATCCGCAATGAAACTCAAGAATCTCGACGAGCGCTTTGATTCTTTCCTCTTTTTTCTTCTTTTCTATTCTTTCCTCTTCTTAAACTCTAAACTAAAAACATAGGTGTATATTAGGATTATAAAATTGAACTTAATCAGCTTAGACCCCTGAAACCTTACTAAAAGCGAATTAAAACTGATTGGGTAAGGAAAAGTATAAAGTACACCACACTATTTTTGGGTAAATTCCATTCATTATATAGCCTTACTTCAAAAAGGCATATCTCACTCATTGAACTCTAAACTTAGCAAACTTTGTGGCTTTGGAAAGACAAAACAAAGAATTGGAACTGAAGGTGCTACATCTAGTGACCTTAACACTCAAGAAAATCTTAAAAAATGCTCAGAAAAATCCTAGTCATGACAAAAGATGGTTCGAACCTTAGTTCCAAAAAATTCTTGGGTGGTATAGAATGTGAGTTGTGTGAGCTCATCCCATATCGATGCTCAATACTACACTAAATAATATAATAAGAAATTCTCAAATGTAAAAAACGAATCTCTTTCTCAATTAGAAGTAATTACTCGAAAGATCCTCTTAGGGGTTATACTAAAAAAGTATCTTTGAACTTATGATCTCATTTAGTAACCTTCCGATCTTTTTCAATGTAAAAGTGTTATGATTGGGTATAATTAGTTCCCTTATACTCTTTTTCAATCATGAATGCAACACTTCAAATTATTATGTTCATTTTCACAAGACATAATTCAAAACCGTTGTTGATTACAAAAGAATATAGTCTCAAAATGACTCAAAAGAACCTCTTGAATTGTCCTCTTAAACTCACTTTAGTTTTGTTTGTAATGAAGACATGTGAGTGGGACATGCAGGATCTCTCAAGAATTAATGGAGACTTTAGTAGTAAATAAATCAAGGTAAAAATGTATCCACAACTTAAAGGAAAGAACGTCTGACGAAACAAGGAAAAACTGGCGCAACAAACTTCATGTGTACAACAGGCGCCACATCCATACCCAACGTATTGGGGATGGTTCAGACGCACTGCTGGTGTGGTGCCTCAGGACCCCAAGTACAGAGGCATTTTCTCAAGCTTTCATCATATATATTATTAGCTAACAACATTAATAGTGTCACTCATCAGCCTACTTTCAACATCAATGAGTTTTTTATGACATATAATTAAAGAAGATAAAAGTTTAAGGGGTTAATTATTTACGTAATTGGCACTTGAAAACAACACGCAAAAGCTTTTTAAATATTTATGTCACAAATGTTTATTAGGAATACTTTATTTTTTTATTCCAATGCAATATAAATTTAAAAGAAGCATATTTCGACATTATGATTTCATATTCAGAGGTTAATCGTACTATGGCAACTTTACGTAAGATAGGATTTGTTTTTTTTGGTTGATACTGAAAAAGGTGACAAAATCTTGACCGGTAACTCACCTTTATTGTCACTCCACAAAAAACTACATCAGATTTTCACCTTAAATGATTCCTTTTCAATTTTTTCATATTAAATTGGATCCTATTGCGTTTGAGGATCCTCCTTGTACTATATCCAAAGAGTAACTAGGACCAATTCATTCATGTTTTCATGTTCCAATTGAATATTGTCCATTTTTTTTTTATCATTTTCAAAGTATAAGATTATTTTATTTTCCCCTCCTACTTCAAAAATAAAGAACATCATTTTCAAGTTTGAATTTGTTCATTTGAAAACTAGGTTCTTCTACTTCATATTTATTTTACATAATTATTTTCTTGTTTAGATGTATATCAATTTGATCACTTGAAAGACACTATGTCAATTTTGATTTTTTATCATTTATTTTAGTTTAATGTTTATAATAGAGATGTACTCTCTTAATTATAAAATCATCTCTTAGATAATTTGATTGTGTAAAAAAATTTTTATCGATACTTGTAATTGAAACACTATTGTTAACTATTTTAATTATTTCCATTTGACTTTCTTTTCCATCAAAGAAACGATAAAGTGTTTCTTCTCGATACTTTTGATACAAATATTGCAAATAGTAGTGTGTGTATTTCCAAATACCAACTACTTAAAGAAATTAACAACTTAAATCATTATCTTTTTTAATAATATATACTTGCCTAAATAACCAAACAATCTAATTCATGCTCCAATTTAGATTGATGTGTGACAAATTGTATTTGGTTGACTCATAAACATAATGAGAGTTTGAGAATATTAGCCAAAACATTTCAAATGTTTGAGCAAGAAGAATTTGTTAAGATGCTTAATCAGGATAATCTATAAATGTAGTGTTTAAATAAAATGTATCAACATATTAAAAGGTTGCCAATACATCCATCTTATAAAAATTCTTCTATCAAGGATGATCGGATGAATATAAAAATTATATACACAAACGAATATCTTGAATACTTTTATAAATCTACTTAAGTTGCCAATGACGGCAACAATGAGATTATATATTATAAACGTATTTATTGGATCTTATTTTAGTTGATGATATACAAAAATAATTATGTTGAAAATATTTTCCTTATGCATAATTAGGAATGGATTTTATTTAAGATACAAATATCCAACAAGTGTATCTCAAAATCATACTATAATGAAAGTATATTTGGCAAAGTTAAAAAACTGTGTTGTTTTGAAAAAAGTATACATTATATTGTCTAGATAGGCTGCTATAATACTTTTGAGGAATTGTTTCAGAGTCCAAACGAACTCGTAGTTTTGTAAATATCACATTTAGTGGAGTATAGCTTTCAATTTAAGACTAGAAATTATTAATTGCAAATAAAACATTGTTATAGAGAGTGTTTCTCATCGAAATGTCGTAATATATTTCATAATTTAAGTGTTTAAAGTTATCCAAACTTTGGAAACCCTAATCATGATTTAAACAAAATTTTGAAAACTTTTTCCCCTTCTACCATCCAATTTTGTGTTGTTTAATATTCAATACTGTCTTTTAAATTTCATTAATATTTATTTTTTAATTATGTTTTACTTGTTAAATTTCTTCATATATTATTTTGTTATGTGGACCGACATAATTGAGTCTACAAAAATATAAATGAATCAAGAAATTCTGAAAATTATGTGAATAATTTAAAATATAATTAAATAAACATGTGACATACCTCTTTGAGAATTATTGTAATCCATTTGCATTGAACCTGATGGCAATTTCATGTGTTTGTAAGTGCTTAAATCAGATGTGAAAAAATTGAACTTCTTCAATATAATCTACAAAATCAATTAGGATAAATCATCCAATCGATATTCGGGCTGCATTAGAGAAATTACAAAGTCGTAGAGATCACATATAAATCTTTGATTAATCACAATTTTAATTGAGTAGACAAATTTACGTCTTCTAAAAAGGAATACAAAGCTATGTTTATCCTCTCATAAGAATACAGAGATTTCCAACAAAAGGGATACAAAGTTAGGAGTTTTACTTCTAAAAGTTGTTTGCTACGATACACAACATGTAGGACCTCGAGTGTTGATCACCTATAGAAAAAGGAAATGCTTGCGCAGTTTAAGTACCTTGTCTTGTTTACCATCATAGAATAACACTGGATTTAGCGGCGGAGAACAAGAGTTCTCTTTTGAAAACCCTTACAAGATTGAGAAAATATATAAGTAGATCCATATGATCCAATCTTGTCCTAATTCCTGTTTTCTTATTTCTGCTTTCTTTCCGTTTTGGTCCCATTTTGGGCCTAGATTTGTTTTGTTAATCTTTATTATAAATGAAATTCTGCGTGGCGATTTAATTCACTGGGCCATGCAATCAACTAATCTAACACCTAAGTAGGAAAATCTTTAATCACATTTTAAATATCAGTGCAAAAATGAATCATAATTTAACTTAGCACCTTATTTATAATATAAATATTCCAAAATTATCAAATAAGGGTATATTTGTAATGAAATATATTGAACCCTCCCAAGGAACTTTCCTGAACAGATGTAAGATCTTCTAAGAGATTACAAGGTTTGGAACACACAACTCTCACCATAAGGAAAGAGAGGTAGAAGTTGTCGGAGATCATCTTTGTCTCCGCGTAGGATCATCACTGATCATGTAATCAGACTATGCCAAGTGGCATAACATGAAAATCATTAGTAAAAACCATACGTACTAGTAGACATTATTGATCGACAGCAATCCACCACATAATAACACACATATAATCAAACAAACATGAAACTTGGGATATAATTAGGACCTTGATCCTTCAACCACAACCTTTACTACCAAGTAATACTAGCGTTGAACTCATGAACTCTATCTCAATTCACCTAATCTCATTTTGTTACCATCTCAATCAACCCGGCCACTCCACCCCCAAATCCATCATAGATTGACCCTTCAATCATATAAAGACTTTCTGCAATTATCCATCATACCATCACTAGAATTTCTCTATTATTTTTGTTCCCTCTACCAAAAAAAATACTGACTCGATCAACTAATACTCTCCTGAAGCTCTCATGCCAATATCTTTTCCCTTGATCAACTTAGTTAACCAACTACAATTACTCTTACCATATAACCTTAAATCCACAATCTGCGGGATAGGTCCACAACCCCACAATATAAAACAAGCCATAATTGATTCATCACGCCTTTCAAGTACTCAGACACTCAAAGATTCCTAAGATATCCTTCACAGTGTTTAACATAAAATTTCATTCTATACATAACTCATCACAACATTCAAACACAAATTTAATTTAGTCATGGACCAACAATGTAACAACCACAATTTAATAAGTAAATTTTATTCTCTCATGGAGTAATATGTAAGGAAAGAGTCAAGCATGTACCGAGCGTGGTATCCGAGCAACCCATTAATATCTTATATCATACGGGTACTCGAACTAGCCAATATTATCTTATATACGGCGTGGTATCCCAATTAACCATTAGTAAATTATACTGGTACGATAACCGAGCAAACCATTAGTAAATTGTATCGTAAGGTTACCTAGCAAACTATTAGTCACACAACCACAATTACAATCACAATAAAATACATACACACTTGTATATACAATTTCATTGCATCAAGTTGACAATAATTCATAATTTCACATTCAACCCTTATGTTTTTCCTAATATGCATTGTACATGTTTCACTTTGACAATAATTAACATGAATATATAAATAAATTGGAAAAAAAGAATCCATTATCTATATACTTGCAGACGATAATTTTTGGATAATCTTTGATTTGGAACCCGCTTACCCAAAACTCACTTTTCCTAGGTTAACACCCAACTGTCATCACAATGTTAACATTGACTAATTAAGTCTATTATTAGCATAAACCACGACTAACTCCATATTCAACCATTTAGACTTTGTGCTTTAAGGTCTATACATGTAATATCAGACAATCTACGTGATGTTATGTAAGTAAATGCATATCAAACTACTGAGTTAAGAATGCATAGCCTACCTGTATGTTAAGCAACTTATGAAAAATCCTAAACCCGAGATTTGCGATCTTTGGGGTCAAATCTTGACAAACATAGACCAAAATATCATATGTTGGACCCTTTTTACAGAATAAGTCCTCCCTTCTATTGTTCCCCATCGTGAAGTAGCTTTTGGATTTTTTTTGGAGTAACCCTCGTCTCAATTTACCACTATAAACAAGGATAATTAAAACAATTTGCTTATGAGTTTTTACCTTGTCGTCCCAACTCTAGCGGTTCGCACGATGCTATGGCAAAGTTACGTTAACCCAGGTCAATTTCAAAATTCAACATTTCGTCGTGTCACCTCAAATTTTAAATTAAGGGGTTTATTTAAAAAATTATTGAGATGTCGAATGAGATGCCTTTGAATAATGGTGGAACAAGATGTTACAAATCAAATGACTCAGATTGTAACACCTTGGATCCAAAAGAGGGAAGCTTGCCAAATTAATCAATTTAAAGGTGACATCCATGAGAGGCCGCACACACTTCTTGGGTTTAACCATGGAGCGTAGGTAGAGTCCTTGGTTGGTCACACCAATGTAGGCTCAGACCCAAAACCACGACTAGACCTACAAGCCGAAGGTAGACCCACATTTTGTGGTCCAAGGGTTCGTCAATTGGCGAAGATCTCTGAAGTTACTGATGGAGGGACATGATGCACCGTAGGTTCATCCATGGTCTATTGTTGAGGTCTCATCGGTCATGGCTGATCGTTATT
The DNA here is from genome assembly GCF_001406875.1 of Solanum pennellii. Taxonomy (NCBI): domain Eukaryota; kingdom Viridiplantae; phylum Streptophyta; class Magnoliopsida; order Solanales; family Solanaceae; genus Solanum; species Solanum pennellii. Next base: position 23,298,283 of record NC_028638.1, read on the forward strand.
TTTAAGGGGTAGGGTAGTTAGGTCTTTTCCTAATAAAATAGTCCCTATAATATGCCATTTTGCCTAAATTTAGCACCCCTATATAAGACATTGTATGCCCAAATTCACCACATTTAATTCATTCTTCAAAATTCCCAAAGAGAACAAAATCTGCTCCCAAGTATTCTCTCTCCAGAAGAAGAAGTAGAAGAAGAAGAAGAAGAAGAAGAAGAAGAAGAAGAGGAAGAAGAAGAAGAAGAAGAAGTCACCTAAGGTTCGAATTTCTCCATTGATGTCTAGCAATATGATTACAGGTATGCATATTTACATACATTAGTCTTTTTGATTTATGGAGTCCCCAAATTCCTCTATTTCAAAAGGTGGAATTCCCCAATGGTTAAGGGGTTTACATTATTACCATGGGTTCCTTTGATTATTGATCTTAATGATTCAAATATGTATTAATGATTTATAATTCTTTTATGATGTTTCCCCATGAACCTATGTGAACCCCTATGTTCCCAAATTCTGATTCAAGATCTGCGTTGTTGATTATTGACGAGGAGTTTTTTTTATCGAAAAAATGAAGTGATAGTATCTCATTAATTTATGATATAATCCCAATCTATTTCTTGAATTATAGATTTGTTGATTTAAAGCATGGCCTGAACCCCGAAAGGGACAAATATGAGTTTATGCATGATCTTATGAAAGCTATGTAAATGTTTAAGGGTGTTTTGATAGTAAAGTATCAATTATCTTTGTTGTTATTGTGTTGTTGAAAGGGTGTTATCATAAACACATGCAACCATGTTGCCAAACATTTTCTCACATATAAAGAATTCTTAGATTGAAGGCTTTCTCATCTAAATGAATCAAAGAGTAAGAGCTATCCTAATGAAACTAGTTTGGATTGGTTGTCAAAGGACACCTTTCCATGAATTTTAAGAATAAGTATAAATTTTCTACTCCGTGGGAATTATGTGTAGCACTGAGTGGATATTTATGTGCGATAGAAGCTCTCTCGTTAGTAGAGGTTTGATTTCTAGAAGCAATAGCTTGAGATTGAAGCTCTCTCTTTAGTAGAGATTGAGTTTCTAGTAACAATCTCTTTTTTCCCTTAAACTATGTTCCCTCATAGGTTGATTATCTAGTGTATTTACATAGGATAGAAATTCATGGTTTCTACCTTAGGCAAGTAGAAAAATCATGTTCGATGTGGTAGACACCGGGTGATCTAACTCAAATAGTCTCTATGTCTGTTAAGACCAACTTCCTCACAACAAGACTAAAAGTAAACTGAGGTTACTGAAGGAGTATACCATATGTGTTCAAATATTTAAAGATGAATTAACTTGGATACACCGTGATGTTATGACTTATGTCTTTAACTCTCTTATATCATGATTTAATTGTTAAATTGCATGTCATTCAATGAATTGTCCTTTTTTAGCTTGTTCTTAATGTTTTTATGCGTAGATATAATACTTGGTGCATTTTTGTACTAATACATACTCTTACATAGGCGGTCCTTGATTGGCTGGGACGGGGATCTCGGGCCCTCGAGAATCCGCGTACCGCCACGGGAGAGCACATTTTTTCCAAATGTAGGGTCGGATAGTTAGGGTTACCAGTTTTGTGGCTAAGTGTTTTTTTTCGCGATTTCCTGGCATCGGTGAGTACTCATTCTTAGAGGATAGAGCTTATTCTTTTATTTTCTTTCTTGTATTACCTTTTTTGAAATGATGTATGGGCTAAGCCCAATTTCATAATATTGTATTAGATGGCTAACATTAGACATGAGTTTAGACTTCGGCTTTTCTATAAGTATGTATTGGACTTAAAGTGTTGTTACTCTTTGTTGTTATACTTATTATGTTAGGAAATCTAAGTGTATTGTATGGACTCCTTCCGGGCTCTATACACCATGTTACATCTAGGAGGTACCCCAGGGTGTGACACATATTGCTTATAAAAAGGTAAAAAAATGTAATTTCTTTTGACAGGTTTCTTCACATTATTAAAATATTTCATTTTCATAAGTTTTTTATTCAATATTCTAAATATAATTATTTAATACTACAAAATTTCATGAAACTGACGAGTGGGAGTTGCTCGGATGGTAAGCACCCTTCACTTCCAACCCGAAGGTTGTGAGTTCAAGTCACCATGGGAGCAAAATGGGTGGGAGCTCCTACGGAGGGTAAAAAAAGAAAAAAATCATGAAACTAATACATTTATTTTATCTTTAGATAGATATATTTTTGAAAAATCTCCTTTACTTATTTAAAATTCGTCTTCAGACAATTAAAGCATATAAATTCCATACGGAAAAATTAATTAGTTATAATTATATTTATAACAAAAATATATGGAGTTGTACGTAAAACATGTGTTCAAGACAAATATAAATACATTCAAAAGGACACATGCAATTTTTTTTTATCAAAGGAGAGCAATGATGTGTCGGCACTGCATAGGATCAACTTTTTGGTATTTAAAACTTTTATTAATCGCCAACATATTTACAAAACTAAGCCAACATTATTCTACTCGCTATATCAATAAAACAAGTTAGTTGCAACTAACAAAACCAAAGGGACTCTAAAAAATACATTTATCTAGGAATAGCTTGGTTGCTACATTCACTCTAGCACAACGCACACAAGCAATTTTGCGGGCTAACCTCAATTGTGGTCTCATGTTTCTCTCTTGTGTCTCCTTCAATATTGCATCTATATTTTGTACATATCAACTTCAGGGCTTGACCTTGTTAACTTCTCTCTTTAGTCTTCAATATGATCCATTGGTATCTTGTACTAATTCTACTACTAGGTGGCTTGTTTATCGATTGGAGCAGTCTCTGCCACAATATGCTGGCAAACATATCTTCGAAGAAAAATTGGTCTCTTGTTTCTTCTTCTTGGTAACACATAACACATATAGGATCTACTTGTATTCTCCATTTCAGCAATCTATCTGTTGTGAGGAGCCTATTTTTTACCTGCAACCATGGTGTAAAAATTGCTTTTGGCCTTGCAGAGTTTCGACAAATAAGACCTCTTCATTCAACGTTTCGATAAACATCTGCTGATAAGCCTACCTAATCATACATTTCTTTCATGCAACTCCCTTATGCATAAATGCATCGAATCTTTCATCTTCGTTACCATACAACAAGCATGATTAGGATCAATTTGAAAATAATAAATGCAATTTTTTCAATTAGAGAATTATTAAAAAAGATCTTAATTGTTGACTATTTTTTAGAAAAACTATTAATATATAGAAGGGGCTAAGAGCACACAGTTGGATGTCACATGTCAGCTTTCAACTGTGTGCTTCTTCTCATACAAAGCTACATGTATTATTGGTTATAGGATGACATTTCATGTGCATGGCCCAAGATTGAACAAAAGCGACACCTTCTTTTCATTCCTATTTTTATATTTATTCAGCCAATTTACTCATTTATCAATTTTTGGTGCGACCCACTTTATTTCTCTCCTTTGTTATATGGTCTCATTAATTAAAATATATGTTTCATCATTTATCTAATTTAGTGTTATTTTAAAAGAAACTTATCATATTATGTAAATATATTTTGTATTCATATTTTAGTTATTAAATCTTCTATCTTTCAAAAAAACATTTAATTCTTAAACGTCATCGAAAATATTTTGTTTTACATAGTTAAAATTATAATATTATCATCATCCTCATAATCATCATCATCGTCACTGTCATTTTCATCGTCATCGTCATCGTCATCTATAACGGTCCAAGCCTAGACCTTGGACACGGCCACTAAAGAACCATTGTTGTCCCTAAGAGAACCCTTGCTCTGGCTCAAATCTCAGTAGAAGACTTACTCATAATAGATAAAATCAAAAGTAGAAATTTTAACTCAAATGTATGAAAATGTATAAGAACATTCAACTAGCGAAAATAAGGAAACTCGAGTATCAAACATTAACAATGAGAATGAAAAGGAATCATGAACTACTACTAACTACCGATGAAACCTATAACACTATGAGGGATGTCCGGAAAAGACCCCTGACATCTTAACAAAAAAGAATTAACAGAATAGATAAGGGATCCTCCGAAAGAAAGTGGGCTCACCAAACAACACAGAAACTACAAATAGTATCAACGAATCGCCTATTGATGACCCTGATCTCCTGTATCTGCATCATAAAAGATGAATGCCAGATGACCACAGTATATGGAATGTACGAGCATGCAAGGGGAAATCTAAAAAAATTACATAAGATTAAACAGGAACTGAAGAAACATACTCGCCTCATCTCAAACTTAAGGATACTCAAAGGTATTCAAGATATTAAAACTTAGAAATACTCAATTCAGTTCAATAGAAAAGAAAAAATAGAGATGCATTGTAAAGAAAGATTTTAAAACAATAGATAACAACTCAATGTATTCAATAATACAATAATAATTTTGTTTATATGTTAAAAAACAAAATAACTCAATTTGGTAGATTCTCTGACCGACAAGGATCACTACGAGCTCTGTGATGATACAATAACTCGCCCACGCTGCTAGAACTTTCCTATACCTTGTCGGAGTATAAGACATCATCAACTAAGTATATTCAATAAGCTAACTGTTAAAAATCTATAAGGAATAATCTGAAAAGTATGTCCCTTTTTAATCACGTTGGCTACATGATTTATGAAAACTTTGAGTTATTTGAACGCATTCCCATATCGCTGCTCAATACTACTTCAATAATACAACTCAGCATGAATGTTCAACAACATTTCGTATCCTCAAATTTTGAGAATATTACTCAAAAGATTTCTCTTAAAAGAGATAATACTCAGAAATCCTCATGAGTCATTTGGAAATATATGTTCTGCCTCATTCTAAATGTAAAAACATTACTCTTTGGGAATACTTTATTCTCATGTATTAATTTTGAAAAATGAAACTCAACTCAACATCCTCATAATTACTCAGGTCTTAAAACAAGTTTTACGATATTTTACAAGACTTTACAAAATAACTTGAAAGAACTCACAAGACTTTACTCTTAACTTTACACAGAATTTGAATTATAAAATTAGAGGTTATATTTCATGTTATGAAGGATCTCTTTATGTTTGTATGTGTTTTTGAGTAGTTAGAACTAGAAAGGAGTGAAGGTACACTTTAATAGAACATAGATGAAGCAAATGACTAAAAATAGGACAGGGCAGGAAAACGTATCATACAGAGTGGTGCGGGGCGCCAAAACCCACACCTCAAAGGTGACTTTCATGCACACTTGTGTTGCGGTGCGCTAGCCCCCTTCCCAGAAGACCCGGCAAATTTTGTTTCTTTTTTTTCTGACCCTAATTCACCTAGAATCTATTGTTTCCTTAAATTTTCCTTAAATTCAATCAACCAATACATGTAGACAAGAATCTACTAACTTTTCTCAAGAACAACCCTCAACAATGGAAATTCTCGCCTCAAAATTTATCAAACTCTATAAACCAAATATGATGAACAAAATCTCAAGAACACCCATAATTCAAATAATTCAACCTCAAGAATGAAATTGATGGTGAAATTTACATGATTGGAGTATGGGTGAACGAACCTAACACTGTAAAAATTTACGTACCTTGATTTGGTGAAACAAATCCTCGATTCACAAGAAATTTTGATCGTTCTTCCTTTTCTCCTCTTGAACTCTGTTCTAAAATCCTAAGTGTAATTTAGGATTGTGAAAACTTAACGAAATCAGTTTTGACCCCTAAAATGTCAATGAAGACTTTTAAAGCTGATGGGTGATATACCGTGGTTTCACGGTATAATTAATACTTTTTCCTTAAGTTTAGTGTGTCCGGAAGCCTTTTTTGTGCTAATTTTGATATAGGTTTCTCTTTGTTTTGCAGGAAATCTGTCCAAAGCTGAATGCGGGGATTTTGAGCGAAAAAATGCAGAAGAGACCACCTACGGAGCTTATGACGGTCCGTCGTGCCTGTGACGGTCCGTAGGTGGCAGCGTAGTGCAGCTGCTGAAGGAAGATGGGGAAGTCTGACCAAGTGTGGGATTACGAAGCTTGTGACTGTCCGTCATGGCTGTGACGGTCCGTCCTGCAGGTTCGTCGTGAAGTTCGGAGAAGTGATCCCAGTACCCAGATTCCGAGAGTTGAAGTATTTTGGAACGAAGACCATCGACAGACCGTTGTACCTATGACGGTCCGTCATACTTGCCGTCGAGGGGAATGAAGAAAGCAGCAGAAGAAATTGCATAAGTATGGGACGACGGAGTCCACGACGGTCCGTTGTGATCATGACGGTCCGTCGCGTGGTCCGTCGACCCAGCCGCGTCTTGGCAGATTTCCAGCAATTAGAATTCTTGTTTAATTAGGT
>NC_028638.1:23309770-23311523 GCF_001406875.1 Solanum pennellii
TACAAGGTTGATGTGGGTTCATCGGGGTTGCTTATGGTACCTTTAGTTCTGTCACTGTCATTCAGAACGAGACCCCGATAATGGACCGTCGTAGCCACGACGGACCATCGTAGGGTCCGTTGCACAAGCCCTAGCACCCCTGTCCTACCGGACACATGTGACGGACCGTCGTCTTCACGACGGTCCGTCCTGCACAACCGTTCCGGTTGTCAGAGAACCTGTTTCTAAGGGTCTCTCGCTTTTTCTAAGTGTCCTACTACGGACACCTACGATGGACCGTCAAAGCCACGACGGTCCGTCCTGCACGACCGTCATGATGGTCAGAGACCCCTCTACTCAGGGTCTCCAATAATTTTCTAAGTGTCCTACGACGGAGACTTACGACGAACCGTCATACCCACGACGGTCCGTCCTGCACGACCGTTATGCTGGTCAGAGACCCCTCCTTCAGGGTTGTTTGTATACACATCTACTAAAGTATAACACGACGGACCTCATGACGGTCCGTCATAGCCACGACGAGCCGTCATCTGGCCCGTCGTGTGACACAGTTTCAATATCAATGACCCACTACTTTCAATGTTTTATTTCGTATGGTTTTGCCTGTCTTGTTTGCCACTACTCATACTAATATTGATCCTTTACAGGTACTATCTACTATGGCACCCAAGCAAGACCGCACCAACGCACGCGGGCGATCCAAGTCTGTCTCCCCGTCTGCCCGCATGGTCATCGGCTCTGATGATGAGCGTGACCCTGAGTACGTGCCCCCAGGCACTTCCGCCCCTTCCCGCTCTGCACATGCTCCCAGAGCCACACCTAAAAAGGTGGCGACCGGCGTACTCACTGCCTCCCAGTCTGATGAGGAGCGCACACTGACCGACACACCCTCTGGGTCAGCCACAAATGAGGAAGGAGCGTATGGCTCCTTGGGAGTATCCTGGTCCTAGGAAGCCTCTGGCTCTGCTGAGGTTCCCGCACCCACCACTGCTGCAGCGTCAACCTCGTCTGATGAGGCTGACAGTTCAGACTCTACATTCGGCGCACCAGCTCAGGTCCCCACCCCAGCCTCTGTCCAGCCAAACCGGTGGTGTGTCGACGGCCAGTTTCAAGTTTACTCCGACGGCAAGTTCCTGACTGATAAAGGAGTAATGACTCGAACACTCACCTTGGAGCGGCGAGTACTTACAGGGAGTCTCCCAACAATGCCGGAGATCCACAACCTCTTCATCAGGCATCGCTTAGGGAGGACAGCACGTCCGTTGGGACGATACATCGAGGAAATGGTCCGAGAGTTCTACGCATCCTACGCAGCGACTCTCCGATCACAGATCGATAGGCGGGCAGCTCCCGCTAAACAAGCCCCACTGGAGCAGGTTCGAGTCCGGGGCGTGCAGGTTGACATTTCCCTGCCAGCCATCCGCCGGTTTCTATACGGCGAGAGTGCAGATGCTACCCGGACCCCCATCACTGCCGAGTTTGACTACCGCTGGCAGATAGTAAAGGATGGACAGTTCTTGCGCGAGCCGGCACTGAGAGAGACCACCAAGAGGTGGATGGCCCTGCACCTGTCAGTAGATGTAGAGGGTGCCGATTGGGTCTTTGAGCCGAAGGGGGCTATCAAGAAAGCCAACCTCACGTTCTTAGCAAAGTTCTTGTGGCTGCTCGTCCGTAACTGCCTTTCCCTCACAGCTGCTGATAACATCGTTACCTGGGATCGAGCAGTGCTGATGGCGGCGATGATAGCCGGATT
>NC_028638.1:23311673-23312053 GCF_001406875.1 Solanum pennellii
ACCGTTGACGTCGGCCTCATCAGAGACGAGGCCAATGAGTTGGCCCCACGTAGAGGGCCCCGTCCAGAGCTGCCACCACTTGCTGATGATCTTGCAGATACGGTAGCCCAGGCCCGCACAGCTACACAGGCGTCCACTGACACTACCCCGGTCGAGTCTATCCCGGGTAGTAGCACAGTCCCGAGCTCCTCTCGCACAGCCCCTCTACTGGTAGTGGTCCCGCTTGCTAGGGTCCAAAAATTAGAGGCACAAATGGCCACTCTTCTGCATCATATCCAGCCGTGGATGCAGAAGTCGATTACCGAGTCTGAAGCGCGTCTAGAGAGGAAGATGCAGCAGTTTACAGAGCGGAAGATTGCTGAGGTCAACCAGCGTCTGGA
>NC_028638.1:23313745-23315079 GCF_001406875.1 Solanum pennellii
AAAAGTAAAGAAAAAGAAAAATATACAAGAATTACAAACAAGAAAAGAAGAGAGTCACTTACAGAAATGAAGAAAGAAGAGAAAATTGAGCAAAGGGAAAGAATATGAGAAACTTGGCGAGATAAAATGATAGAAAGAGGGAAGGTTTAGCCGATATGTCAAGGAGGGCAAAAAGTCACTAAAGTATACCTAAATATACCCTACCTGACCCTGAGCCTATGTTACAAGCTAAAAAAGTCCTATCGTGATCCTAAGGGTTGTATAGCGAACTTAAGGCAGTGAAAATAAGGGCAAGCTTATGGCAATAGGTATGAATGAGTGTGACTTTGTTCTGAGAGCGAGTGTTGAAAAGTAATCCTTATACTCAAACTGAAATCATTGTGTGAAAAATGAGGATTTTGTTCTAAAGTGAGGACATTAGTTGCAATACCAGAATTGTTAGCACCTCGGTGAGAAATTGAAGAGGATAGGTGTTAATGCATGGTGAGTCTGTGTCATCTTCTGATCCCACAAAATTCAAGCCTAATAGTGATAGCATGCATCGATTTGATTAGATTAATCGGGATTGATATCCAAATGATTGCAAAGGATAAAACATGGATACTATTGTACAAGGATTGTGTAGTGACTCATAGTGCGTCGCTTGAAGACAAACAATGAATTTAAGCTGAGGGTGTTGATATATCGTGGTTTCATGGTATAATTAATACTTTTTCCTTAAGTTTAGTGTGTGCGAAAGCCTTTTTTGTGCTAATTTTGATATAGGTTTCTCTTTGTTTTGCAGGAAATCTGTCCAAAGCTGAATGCGGGGATTTTGAGCGAAAAAATGTAGAAGAGACCACCTACGGAGCTTATGACGGTCCATCGTGCCTGTGATGGTCTGTAGGTGGCAGCGTAGTGCAGCTGCTGAAGGAAGATGGGGAAGTCTGACCAAGTGTGGGATTACGAAGCTTATGACGGTCCGTCATGGCTGTGACGGTCCGTCCTTTAGGTTCGTCGTGAAGTTCAGAGAAGTGATTCCAGTACCCAGATTCCGAGAGTTGAAGTATTTTGGAACGAAGACCCTCGACGGACCGTTGTGCCTATGACGGTCCGTCATACTTGCCGTCGAGGGGAATGAAGAAAGCAGCAGAAGAAATTGCATAAGTATGGGACGACGGAGTCCACGACGGTCTGTTGTGATCACGACGGTCCGTCACGTGGTCCGTCGACCCAGCCGCGTTTTGGAAGATTTCCAGCAATTAGAATTCTTGTTTAATTAGGTTTTTATTGTTTTTATAAATAGTTCGAAAAACCTCATTTTTGAGGTTAGACACCTGATAGTTAGACTCTTA
>NC_028638.1:23315456-23341377 GCF_001406875.1 Solanum pennellii
TGCGGAGTGAGATTTTCTAGATGCCGGACCAAGGATTTAGAAATACATAACTTATCACTTTGTATGCAAGATACTAGGAAAGAATTGTTATAGTTAGAATTATCAAGTTATGAACCTGTGGGGAACACGTAAACCCTAGTTACTTTGATTAATTGATTAAAATCCAACTTTCAAAACAGTTAAGTGTCTCTTTCAATTTCGTTAGATATTTTTACTCATTAGGAAATACAAACCCCCCTTTTTATGTTTTTACTTTCCAAGGAAGTCATCAACCGAACAATAGTAATAACAGGTTGAAGTTAAGTCTAGACTATTTTCCTCGTGGGAACGATCCCAACCTCACTAGTTGGGTTATTTACTTGACACGACCGCTTTACTTCTTATTTGAGAAGTAAGTTTGACCGTATCAATGGGGTAAGGAAAAGACCAAAATGCCCCTCATTAATTTGAATAATCTTTTCTTAACTTGACAAGCTTACTTCAGACCGGCATACCTCCCTCATCCGAACTGAAAATTTAGAAAAATTTGTGGCGTTGGAAAGAGGATTCAAATACCTTTGATTCGATAAATTATAGGTTACCTTACTCATCCTACATTGAAAGTTATGGTGATTTGAACTTGACCCAAAACTCACAACGTAAGCATAACTTGACAAATTCTCATTTTTACTCTTTACAAGTTAGTTCTTCTAGAATTAGCTCTTTCTAAGACCGAGGTATTATAGCATATCCCCTTGGGATCATTCATCCTCAAATGAGATTACTCTAAGTATAAATGAGGTTTGAAACACCTACACCCAACTCAAATACCCTGCAAGAAATGATTCAAAATTAAACATTTCAACTTAAAAGAGTACCAACAAAAGAATTAGTACCTTGATTAGGAATTTCTATAGATTTAAAGAGATTTGGGTATCTCTTCTTCATATCCTCTTCATCCTCCCAGGTACCTTCTTCAACAAAATGATTTCTTCATAATACCTTGACTGATATTACCTCTTTTCTCCTCAACTTGCGCATTTGACTATCTAGAATCTAAATGGGTACCTCTTTATAAGATAGGATGTTGTTAATACGAATATTTAAGTAGGTAATATAAGTGAAGGATCACCCATACACTTCGTCACAATTGAAATCTAGAATATTCTTTCCAAAACTCATCACACCCTTCATGGGTGAAACCTTCAAGTAAACTCAATCATCCATTTCAAACTAAGTCTCTTCTCCTAACATTTTAATAGGATGTCTGGCGGCTTTGCACCATTTCCAACCTTTCTTGAATGATATTAACTTTCTTCATTGCTTAATGAACTAAGTATGTTCCTATAATCAGGATACACAAACCTCAAACCATCTAATCGGAGCCATATGTTAGAGTGAGAACTATTGTTCTAAGAAAACTCAATGAGAGGTAAGTGATAATCCCAATTACCATTAAAATCGATCACATACGCCCTCAACATATCCTATAAAGTCTAAATTGTGCTTTTCTTGACCATTAGTCTGAGAATAGAAAGTAGTACTCAGTTTTACCTTCGAATCCAAACTATTTTAAAAAGATTTCCAAAATTTTGCACCTCTATCTTAAATGATAGACACCGAAACTCCATGAAGTGTGACTGCATTTTGAATATATCAGTTGTCATATTCCTCTGTTGTATTGGTAGTCTTTACTGGCAAAATGTGGTTTGATTTAGTCATCATATCTACTATCACCCAAGTCGAATAATGTTGCATGTGAGACCGCAACAAACTCATAATAAAATCCATATTAGTCATTTCCCATTTGTGTTCCAAAATCTTTATTTTTTGGCAATACCACTGGGCCTTTGGTTCTCAGCTACTAGAACTTGTTGGCAATATGGGCACTTAGAAATCAATTCTGCAATGCACTTTTTCATGATACTCCACTAATAAATTTCTCTCAAGTGATGATACGTATTTGTGTAACCAGGATGGATTTCGTATCTCGATGTATGAGCTTCCTCCATGATCCTCTCTTGAAGTTCATCCCCCTTTGGCACACACAATCTACCTTGATACCTCAATACAAAATCTCCTCCTTCTTAATAGTCCATCACTTTTTTCTTATGAAAATTTTCCTTCGCTTCAAGCAAAACAGAGTATTTGGTCTGCTCACCACCCTTCAAGAAATGGAGAGGTCAGTTATGGAGGATGAGTCCCACGGATAAGTTGCCGGCCATCTGAAGTGACAGATGCGAGAAGTTTCATTCCATATATCACTTTCCTATTCCTTTTCCATTTAAGCAGTTGCTTGTTTTGGTTTGTAGTTTATTTTTGTTATTGTTATTAATTTGTTGCTTTGTCTTTGTTGGGCTAGTGGCGTGTTGTACAGATTTTTGTTTTATTAAAGGAGTCCTTTGGTCCTCACAACTTTAAAAAAACATTAAAAATCATTTTAATTTATAGTTTAAGTAAAATAGTAATTCAACTTTAAACTTTTTTTGTTCACACACTAGACTAATAAATCTGATACATTAAAGGACCATTTTGATAGTTTTCCCAATAGTATAGTCGAGTAGAATAGAAGTTCAAGAAAGTAAAATTGGTTACATCTCTTCTCCGGGGTTCAACTCGAATCGACGCATCAAACTTTATCAATTCTATTTAATTTTGCTTATCCTTCTCATACACTTATATTCTCATGAAGTTTCAATTTGCACATTCAAACTTGTCTTTTGATTCTTTACAACAAGATAAGTCTTACTGGAAGTTGTTTCAAGATGACTAGAATTTCAAACTCCTCATGTGATTACTCACACACAGACACAATATTTTACCTAGAATATAATGGAATCAACGAACCTACAAAATGAATACAATTATCAGAGTTTCAGGAGCAAAATTGTGGCAACTGGCCACCACCTGATAATTACTATAGAGTAATCACTCTGTCAACAACTGTTCATGGTGCAACAACAAAAAGTTGTCAATCAAGTCACTCCTAATGCTTCGGTAAACAAAGTGGTTCTTTAGAAGATTGAGAGTAGTTAGAATCAAAAGGGGGTAAAGGTATACTTTAACGAGACTCAAATGGGACAAGCGAAGGAAAATGAGTTAAGAAAGGTGAGCCTATTGCTTTCTTGGTGTGGGTAGCCAGCCCCAAACTTTAGAGACACCATCTGATGCGACACGCTAACCCTACTAGTGGATTTGTGGCGCATCGTTGTAATGACCCGAGAGTGTACCGTAGAAGTTAGAGCACTTTTAAGTCTCCACACGGCGTACTTGACCTCACGGAGGTCTTGTACAAGCCTCTTATCTCTCATTCATTACATAAGTATGAAAACTAGTGCGGAATTAAAACTTTTCACAACATAACTAAAAGAAACTCTTAATAAAAAAATCAAGGAACAAGTATGATCATCACAAGCAAACTTAGACATGTCTTAATTGTAACACCCCATATCCAAAAATCTACAAGTGCAACCAACGGGGCCATCGATGGACCGTAGACTGACTTACGGTCTATCCTGCACATCCGTCAATGGGGTCAGAAACCCCCAAAATCTCAGCCTAGGAAAATTTCGTTAAGTCATGATCGACGGACGGACCTACAGTCCGTAGGTCAGACTATAATCCATAGTCTGTGACCGTCGATCGACACTCCATTCACAAACTCTCTGATAAAAGCCACAGATGACCAACACGGTCCGTAGGTGGACCCACGATCCGTAGGTTTGACGGTAGGAGAGAATTAGCAGACAGTTAAGGGGGAAATGCAGTTGGGTCAACTTCAAATGGTCATAACTCTTAGCACAAAATTAGGTGTCCCATGACCTACGTACAGATAGATAGTTTATTAGCTTTCCAGCCACGGACCTTGCTAAAATCAGACCTCCATGTAAAAAGTTATGCCCATTTTAGTAAAGGCCTGTCGAACAGGACCAACCTACGAACCAAACGTCGGACCGTCAATGGAACGACAGACCGTCAGTCTAAGTCATCGTTTGGTCCGACAACAATTAAATCAAGGGTCTTTTGGTATTTTCCCACTTTATTTAAACTCAAAGATACATTGTTTTGACCCTAAATCATCAAATTTTAGTAAGTTTAAGACTATAAATATAACTAAAACTTACCTAAGTCAAAATCATAAATCAAAACTTAGAAAATTATAAGCAACAAAGGAGAAAAAGGTGAGAACCCTAGTTCTAGAATGCAAAAGGTTGCAGCAGTTCTAGCCCCGAAATCTAAATATTTCTCTGTGAATTTCATCACCAGTTAAGTGGGATTTCACTAGTGGGTTCCTTTCACCATTATGTCTCTAGTTTTCAGTCAGATTCTTGATTCCTCTATCATGATTAGACCTAGGGTTTCTAAAACATCAACAGAACTTCATGAATTAATTATATGTTCCAAATCAGATTATCATGTTATTACTCATATTATTGCATGAATTTCAGAGCCCTAGCTATGTATTACTTTAGCTCTTAAATTACACGCTAGGTTAGATATTTCAGTTACATAAGATATACATGCCTCGGTTATAAATGCATAATTACCAGATTAATTATTGCATTCTCAGTCTGCATGTTTAGTTTTTAGCTATCCAGTATTTACAAAAACTCAGTCATAATCAGTTAGTTACATAGTTCACGAGAGTAGCATAATACCGAGTTGCACTAGGGCTCAGCATACCCAAATTAGTCCCAAAACTACTAGCCAAGTAGGTTGTAAGCCCCCTCTGTGGGCAATAAGTTTAGTGATCACACCAACCTGCCTTTATACCTTTGACATGGTATATTGTGTCCTCTTGATGGGGCGTATACATCAAATTCTATATTTAGCTCATGTGGTTTTATTGTCGGTTATTAGTAACTCCCACAATTCTGTCAAACTCTCTTGAGTTGACCAGTTATCAGTATATTCAATATTCAGTATTCAGTTTCAGTATGTTATAAATTAGTCATTGCATCAAGTTAACTCAAAAATCAGTATATCATGTTTAGATTCTTATACTTGTTTTTTTGCTTGTTAAGTTATGTTTTATTTAAGGTATATTCTATCCTACATACTCAGTACCTTTTAACTACTGACACATATGTGTACTACATCTTCTCGTGATATAGGTTCAGGTTCTCGGCATCCAGATCACGCATAGATCGATTTTCTGATCTTCAATTCAGCAGATTCAGTGGTGAGTCCTCATTCTCCGAGGAAAATAGTCATGAGTTTCTTTTCATTATTTAGTCTTTTTGTTTTAGTTTTTTCTATACTTAGCTGGGGCATGTCCCAGTATTTCTAGTCAGTTAGAGGCTTATTTCAGAAATAGTTACTTTCAGCTTAGTATTGAGTTAATATTTCCTTTGTATTAAACTCATTGTTTTCAAATATCTCAGTTATAGAATATGGGTATTCTCAATCTTTTGAGTTTAAATTATGATTTATCTTCCGCATCAGTTATACTTTTTAGTATGCTCATGATTATGCCTGCAGGGTTATCTTGGGATCACGTGTGGTCCTAAGTTTAGTGTTCGCGTCTTAGGGATAGCTCGGGGCGTGACAAAACATGGTATCAGAGTACAAGGTTTAAGTGTCCTAGGATGTATGAAAAGCCGCACTAAGTAGAGTCCTTTTCATGAGTGTGAAGTGCAACAAATCTAATGAGAGGGAGGCTATGAAGTGTTTTAGGAAATTTACACTTTGTTGTTATAATTATCGTGCATAAGGTATGATCTTATTTCATTCTAACTTGACGTTCTACGTTCCAGATCATGCCTCATCGTAGATTTGACGCTAGGAATGCGAATGCCAGAAATACAAACGCAACTCCTCCAGTCCCAGATCAAGAAGTCTCCAATGCTGAGTTCAGGAATGCCATACATATGTTGTCTCAGAGTATTACTAACTAGAACAATCGGGTTCATGCTCAGGTGAATAAAAATGGTGGATCAATAACAGCAAGGGTCCGTGACTTTGTTAGGTGAATCCACCTGAGTTCTTAGGATCACAAACTTATGAGGATCCTCAGAATTTTATGGATGAGATCAAAAAGTATGTTTGAGGTAATGCAAGTCACTGGGAAAGATCAGATTTAGTTGGCCTCATACCAGTTAAAGGATGTTGCTCATATCTGGTGCACTCAGTGGAAGGAAAATAGGGGTACAGATGCAGCTCCTATTACTTGGGATTGCTTTAGTGAGACCTTTCTAGAAAAGTTTTCCCAATAGAGTTGAGAGAAGCAAAAGCCCAAGAATTCATGAACTTAAGGCAGGGTAACATGACAATCCAAGAGTATGGACTCAAGTTCAATAAACTCTCCAGGTATGCTCCTCTCATGGTTGCTGACTCCAGGTCTCAAATGAATAAGTTCTTGTATGGAGTGTCGGATTTGGTGAAAACTGAGTGTAGAAGTAATATGGTACAAGGAGATATGAACATATCTAGGCTTATAACTCATGCTCAGCAGGTTGAGGGTGATACTAGGACTGGGAACTATGACTATTCTTTCCAGAAATCAGGTGGTGGAAATCGCTCGCAAAGTCAGCAGAAGTTTTCAGCTCCATCCCCTTCGTCAGCTAGTGTTCGAACCTCCAAGAACAGGTATGACCAGAAGGGTATAGCACCAGGCTCTAAATCTCAGGGAAGTATTTCAGGCACCAAGACTTACCCCACTTGCCCTAAGTGTGGTAAGAACCATCTGGGCGAGTGTCTTGTAGGAAAAGAGGGACGTTTTTCAGTGCGCTCAATCTTGTCACACGTTGAGGGATTGTCCTTCTATACAAGGTCAAGGAGGCGGTAATGGTAGAGCTCAGTCTACAACTTCGGCAGCACCAGCAAGTCGCCCAACTCAGCAGGGTAACTCATCTGGTACACGTGGCGGTCAGCGCAAGAACAGATTGTATGTTCTTCAGGCTCGCCAGGAGCAGGAAGGTTCTCCTGATGTAGTCACTTGTATGTTACGAGTCTTTGACCCTGATGTTTATGCATTGTTAGATCCAGGGGCTAGTCTTTCTTTTGTATCTCCTTACACAGAAGTCTAATTTAGTGTTAGTCCAGAAAATCTCTCAGAACCTTTTTCAGTCTCTACTCTAGTTGGTGACCCAGTTATAGCTAGACAGGTATACAGAAATTGCCCTATCACAGAATCAGAAAGTCACCTCAGAAGATCTTGTAGAGTTAGAAATGGTAGACTTAAATGTCATTCTAGGCATGGATTGTTTACATTCCTGTTATGCCTTAGTCGATTGTAAAACAAGGAATGTTCGTTTCTAGTTTCAAGACGAACCAATCCTAGAACGGAAAGGTAGTAGCTTAGCGCATATGGGTCAATTCATTTCTTACCTTAAGGCCGGAAAGATGATTGTCAAGGGTTATCTCTATCATCTAGTTCAGGTTAAGACTTTTAGCTCTGAAACCCCAACTATTGAATCAGTTCCAATAGTCAATGAGTTTCTAGAAGTGTTTCCAGAAGATCTTCCTAGGGTCCCTCCCAAAAGGGAAATCGACTTTGGAATTGATCTCCTACCAGATACCTAGCCTATTTCTATTCCTTCTTACAGAATGGATTCAACAGAGCTTAAGGAATTGAAAGAGTAGTTGAATGACCTTCTATATAAGGGCTTCATGAAACCCAGTATTTCACCATGGGGTGCATCAGTGTTGTTTGTAAAGAAAAAAGATGGTTCTCTCAGAATGTGCATTGACTATCGACAGTTCAACAATGTCATAATCAAGAATAAGTATCCCATCCCCAGGATTGATGACTTGTTTGACCAACTTCAGGGTGCTAGCCATTTCTCAAAGATAGACCTCAGATCAGGTTATCATCAGCTCAGAGTCAGAGATAGTGACATTTTGAAAACAGCCTTTAGAACTATGTATGGTCATTATGAATTTTTAGTTATGACATTTGGACTAACCAATGCTCCTGCAGCTTTCATGGATTTGATGAAAAAAGTGTTCAAACAGTACTTGGACTTGTTCGTTATCATCTTTATTGATGATATCCTCATTTACTCTAGGAATGAGAAAGAACATGCAAGTTATTTGAGATTTGTTTTGCAGACTCTCAAAGATCGCCAGTTATTAGCTAAGTTTATCAAATGTGAGCTCTGGTTGCAATCCGTTGCTTTTCTTTATCACATTGTATCTAGCGAGGGGATCCGAGTGGATTCTCAGAAAATAGAAGCAGTGAAACAATGACCCAGACCTACCTTTTCTACAGATATCAAAAGTTTCTTAGGTCTAGTGGGTTGTTATAGAAGGCTCGTGGAAGTATTTTCATCCATAGCCTCACCATGAATAGGTTGAGTCAGAAGATGGTCAAGTTCCAATGGTCAGATGATTGTGAGAAATGCTTCACAAAATTAAAAACTAGATTGAGTACGGCACCAATCTTGACTCTACTAGACGTTCAGATGGTTATGTGATCTATTGTGATGCATCCAGAGTTTGCCTTGGTTGTGTGTTGATGCAATGAGATAATGTTATAGCTTATGCTTGTAGACAACTGAAAGTGCATGATAAGAACTTTCAAACTCATGACCCTCGAGCTTGCAGCAGTGGTGTTTGCACTCAAGATCTGGAGACACTACTTGTATGGTATTCATGTAGATATTTTCACTGACCATAAGAGCCTTCAGTGAGTGTTCACCCAGAAGGAGTTGAATCTTCGCCAGAGGAAATGGCTTCAGTTCCTTAAGGATTATGATATGGGTGTGCATTATCATCCTCGTAAGGCGAATGTAGTAGAAGATTCTCTTAGTAGATTATCTATGGGTAGTGTAGCCCACATTAGGAAGAAAAGAAGAAGGTAGTAAAGGATGTTCACAGGCTTGCTCGTTTAGGAGTTCGACTTATGAGCATATTATATAGTGGTGTAACAGTTCAGAATGAGGCCGAGTCTTCTTTGGTAGTGGATCTTATGGAAAAACAAGACAGTGATCCAATTTTGCTTGAACTTAAGAATGCAATCCACAATCAGAGAGTGGAGGTTTTCTCCCAAGGGGGAGATGGTGTACTTCGCCACCAGGGTAGATTGTTGTTCCTGATGTGGGCGAGTTGAGACAACATATTCTTGCAGAATCCTATAACTCCAAGTATTGTATTCACCCAGGTGCCACTAAGATGTATCGTGATCTGTAGGAAGTCTATTGCTGGAATGGCATGAAAAGGGATATTGCAGATTTTGTGAGTAAGTGCCCCAATTGCCAGAAAGTCAAGGTAGAACATCAGAAACCAGGAGGTATGACTCATGAGATCGACATTCCTATTTGGAAGTGGGAAGTAATTAATATGGATTTAATCACAAGGTTACCGCGTACTTGTAGAAAAGATGACTCCATTTGGGTGATAGTTTATAGGATGACTAAGTCTCGCTTTTTGGCGGTCAAGACTATAGATTCGGTAAAGGAATATGCCAATCTTTACATTAACGAGATTGTGAGGTTACATGAGGTTCCTTTGTCTATCATCTCAGTTAGAGGTCCTCAATTTACCTCTCATTTCTGGAAGTCATTTCAAAAGGGTCTTCGTACTCTAGTTAACCTTATCACAACACTTCATCCGCAGACGGATCGACAGGCAGAGCGTACCATTAAGATCCTAGAGGATATGTTGAGGGCTTGTGTGATAGATTCAAAGGTAGTTGGTATGATCACCATCCTCTTATTGAATTCGCCTATAACAATAACTACCATTCTAGCATTCAGATTGCCCCTTATGAGACTTTATATTGGCGTAGATGTAGATCACTTGTTTGTTGGTTTTAAGTAGGTGAAGCAGCTTTGATAGGTCTAGATTCAATCCTTTATGCTGTGGAGAAAGTGAAAATCATTAGAGATAAACTTAAGACAACCAAAAGTCGTTAGAAATCCTATACAGATGTAAGGAGAAATGAACTAGAGTTCCAAGTTGATGATTGGGTTTTTCTGAAAGTCTCACCGATGAAATGGGTGATGAGATTTGGAAAGAAATTGAAGATCAGTCCTAGATATGTAGTCTCTTACAAGATCTTGAAAAGGTTTGGCAATGTGGCATATGAGTTAGAGTTGCAAGCAGAATTAGAAGCAGTGCATCCGGTCTTCCACATCTCACTCTTAAAGAAATGCATTGGTGATCCAGCCTTTATAGCGCCATTAGAGAGTATGGAGGTGAAAGATAATCTTTCTTATGAGGATGTAACAGTAACGATTCTTAACCGTCAGGTTAGAAGGTTGAGAAACAAAGAAGTTGTTTCATTCAAAGGTTTTGAAGTCAGTCCGTAGAGGGAGCTACTTGGGAAGTAGAAGCAGACATGAAGACCAAGTATCCCCACCTCTTTCCTTCCGATTCCACTCCAGGTTGAGGTAATAGTTCCTCTTCAGTTTTACAGTCGTTCATGCATGAATTCAGTCTTAGAATCATGTTCCCTCAATTTGTACTTGCATTTTCAGCATATTTGCATGTTCTCGGAACCCAATTCACTCAAAAACTCACTACTCAATGTTCAGTAGTAGGGTTTGCAGCTCTCTACCTCTATTTGAGCTAGTTTAGTCTTCATCCGAGGACGAATGTTCCCAAGGGGGAGATAATGTAACACCCCGTATTCAAAATAGAAGATAAATAAGCTTTTTAGGAAAATCTGCATGTGCAACCAACTGGGCCATCGATGGACCATAGAGTGATATACGGTCCGTCCAAAACATGCGTCAACGGGGTCAGAAACCCCCAAAATCTCAGCCCAGGAAAATTTGATTAGGTCATGATGGACGGACGAACCTACGGTCCGTAGTCTGTGACCGTCGATCGACACCCCATTTACTCACTCTTTAACAAGAGTCACGGATGACCAACACGGTCCGTAGGGGGACCCAGGGTCCGTAGGTGGGAATTTGCAGACAGTTAAGGGGGAAATGCAGTTGGGTCAACTTAAAATGGTCATAACTCTTAGCACAAAATGAATTAGGTGACCCATGACCTAGCCACAGATAGATAATTGAATTATCTTTCCATAATGACCAACCTTACGAAAATCATAACTTTGTGTGAAAAGTTATTCCCATTTTAGTAAATGCCTACCGAACAGGACAAACCTACGGACTAAACGACGGACCGTCGATGGAACGGCGGACCGTTAGTCAAGGTCGTTGTCTGGTCCGACAATAATTAACTCAGGGTTCTTTTAGTCTTTTCCCACTTTGTTTAAACTCTAAGATACGTCCTTTTTACCATAATTGAACAGATTCCAGTCAGTTTAAGCCTAGAAACATAAATAAAACTTACCTAAGTCAAATCATGAATAAAAGCATAGAAATTAGAAGCAAGATACGAGAAAAAAGTTAATAACCCTAGTTAAAGAACGCAGCAAGGTTCCAGCAGTTCCACCCCGAAATATGAATATTTCTCTGTGAATTTCATCACCAGGTATGTGTGATTTCACTAGTGGTTCCTTTCACCCATTAGGTCCCTAATTTTCACATAAATTCATGATTCCCATATCATGATTAGACCTAGGGTTTCTAAATATTCAATAGAACTTCATGAATTAATTAGTTATATGTTCCTAAACAGATTATCATGTTATTACTCAGATTATAGCATAAATTTCATAACCCTAGCTATGTACGTCTTTAGTTCTTGAATTACACATGCTAGGTTGGATATTTTAGTTACTTCAGATATACGTGCCTCAGTTATAAATGCATAAATACCACATTAATTATTGCATTCTCAGTCTGCATGGTTAGTTTTGAGTTATCCAGTATATTTACAAAAACTCAGTCATAATGAGTTAGTTACATAATTCACGGGAGCAGCATAATACAGAGTTGGAATAGGGATCAGGGTACCTAAATTAGTCCAAGAACTACTAGCCAAGTAGGTTGGAAGTCCCCTCTATGGGCAATCAGTTTAGTGATCACGACAACATGCCTTTATACCTTTGGCAGGGTATATTGGGTCCTCTCGATGGGGCGTATACATCGGACTCCATATTTAGCTCATGTGGTTTTATTGTCGATTTTTAGTAGCTCCAACAGTTCAGTCAGACTCTCTTGCATTGACCAGTTATCAGTATATTCAATATTCAGTTTCATCATGTTATAAATTGGTCATTGCATCAAGTTAGCTCAGAAATAAGTATATCATGTTTAGATTATTATACTTGCTTTTGTGCTTGTTCAGTTATGTTTTATTTCACCTTTATTTTATCCTACATACTCATTAAATTTCAAGTACTAACGCATACGTGTGCTACATCTTCTCGTGATCTAGGTTCAGGTTCTCGGCATCCAGATCACGCATAGATCAATTTTCCGTTCTTCAGTTCAGCAGATTCAGTGGTGAGTCCTCATTCTTTGAGGACTATAGTCATGAGTTTCTTTTCAGTATTTAGTCTTTTTGTTTTAGTTTTTGCCAGACTTATCTGTGGCTTGTCAGAGTATTTCTAGTCAGTTAAAGGCTTATTTCAGTCATAGTTAGTTTCATCTTAGTATTGAGTTAATATTTCCTTTGTATTAAACTCATTGTTTTCAAATATCTCAGTTCTAGAATATGGGTATTTCCCATATTGTGAGTTTAAATTATTATTTAGCTTCCGCATCAGTTTATATTCTTTAGTATGCTCATGATCATGCGAGCAGGGTTAGCTTGGGATCACCTGTGCTCGTAGGTTCTGTGTCTGCGTCTCGGTGGTAGCTCGGGGCGTTACATTAATATCTTAGGTTCACGACCCTTTGCATTGAAAGTAAACTTACTAAGCCTTTTACAAAGTCTTTAAATAAAGAAAATAGAACCAACATATTCTATTTCCTCGAACATATGAGGACATACCAATCTTGAGAGAATCAACTTCCCAAGCTTTTCCTTCTAAGAAACCTTCACTTTCCTTCCACCTATACTTTGAAATATAGAAGGGTATGGAGTTAGTACAAACATTGTACTAAGTATGAAATTATGCAAAAACATGATAAAGAGGTCATTTTAGTAAATATATACTTTTCATTCTATTTTGATAAAGCCTTCATGAATCATGTTAAAAAACATCAAACAGTTCATCATTTAGCATACAAGGTAAAACTTCCATATTTTTCAATGTATAGTCACATTCAACATTAAACCATTATCATATAGACTCTTCCTATCAAAAGTTATCTTAAGACTCACGTAGGTAAGGCATGAATATCCGCCCATACAACCTCTTCAATACACACCTAAGTGATCCTTAAGACTACCAAAGATAAGCATACTTCATTCCAACTCAACAAGTCAACATTCATTAGTAAAGACAACTAGTTGAAACATACATACATTTAGGAACTTCACATAAAGACCATCATCTAAGACAACTCTCAAGTTACAGTTGGTGCACTTTGAAAGTAGCATTACATACTACTACTTCCACTTAGTTCTTCTTAGGAATCACCCTATACTAGGCACACCACATTCATCATTTACAGAGTTTTCATCATACAAGGCTTAATATCAACATACTTCTTTAACATTAGACATAAAGTAAACTTACTTCATTAACATCATATATTGACCCATTCAATCATTTTCATATAAGGACACACCAAGACTCACTCCAAATGTTTACTTGTGCAGTTGATAAATAGCATCCCATTCAACCACCTACCATAAGTAGTACACCCTTAAGAACACTTAGTTCATAAGATTCATTTTTGTGGAATCCCGGTATTTACCCCTACTGGATGAGAATCCCCACCTGTCTAATGTAGGGTCATACTTTAGCCTTTACATGGGTCTCCAAAAGTGTTACCCATGTGGGCGCTTAGTTAAGGGACAAAGAGATTGCTTCTAAGTAACTCATTCTAAACTAACGAAGAGAATACATCTCAAGAGGTACATTGGATACAACATCTCTACTCATGAAGAGTATCCACCCATTCTTCAAATAATCTCGATGCTAAGCATAACTCCACCACAGAGTGTTAAACATTTTTTTAATTCATTGACTATAGGTTATGATAGAGCTATTTAGTACCACATCTCAAATAACGAAGAGTACTTATCCCTAGAGGTTACTTTTTGCATACCACATTTTAACTCGCAAAAGGAATCTAACCTCCAACCTATCTTTCGAAAGCTCATTTGGAATAGTGAGGTTGCTACTAACCACGTCATCTCAAATAACAAAGAGTGTTCACCCCAAACCCCCTTTTTATTACTAGAATTCTTTAGAAATAGTAGGGATGGTCTAGACATTTCATATCTACTCACGAAGAGTGTCTACCCTACGATTCCCCATTTACATTTATTAACTTCATTCTTTCATTCATTCATTCATAGCGTGTGTGAGTACATATAAGAACACCTTCCACATAATCACCATTATTCATAGAATTGACTTCTAAACATGATCACACTACATTTATCATAATTTACACACTATAATTCTTCATGTATACATTATACTTCATTTAGAAATATTATCTTCAAGACACACATGCACAACTTCACAAGACATCACATTAAAATTCAACATAAGCTCATCTTAATTCACATTCAATGCCTTCAAGGCCACAATCATAATTCACATATATAATCATATACATAAAGTAAACACCTATAACAACCAGAAAATGACTATGCAAAGTAATGCCTAAACGTACCTAGAATGCCTATATTATACGGGGTTCACATGGCTTGATGCGCGTGGAACAAGACCTCAGAACCTATGCAACAGCCAAGCCAACCAACTTGCTGAGTTAGTTGAGCTAGGAAATGTTGGGTCCAGCAATGAAGGGCACCCGAATATTAAGATTCACCCGGATGAGTCTTATCCGGACTTGAAAGGGGTAATCTTAGGTTTGGAGGGTCTAGGGGTAAAATTATCTTTTCCAGGCTAAGGGTAGTATTGTAATTAAACTAAGTAATGAATCAATGTAATTAGGGGACGATTTTGGTCGGGTCGACCCGGATTGACCCGGTTCACGAGTTAGGCTTCACCAGGGTTCGATCCTTGGTGGAAGAAATATTAAGTTAAAGTAATTGGTATTTAATTATCTGATTTAAGTAGGGCATGTTAGTCATTTAACTTAAGCCTTAGAAAATCAGATTTTTAATTTAAATAACAAAGAGTCCTAATTTGACTAAGTCTTTACCTAAAACTCCTACTCCTAAACTTGCTCTCACATCTCTCCAGTCTCATTCTCACGCTTCATCATCAGTAAAAGAACAAAATGAAAAGTTCATCACTCTTGAAGAACTTGTACGCTAAAACTCAAGAAAAGCTAAACTAAAAACGAAAAGCAAAAACATTTTTCTCGACGGGTTGCGCGTGAGGTTTCAGTGGTGAAGCATTCTTTTTGTTGGAGATTCCAGCGCATTGGATCAGGTTTAGAACGGTGTTGAATGACAAAAAAGGTATGGGTTTCTTTATCTTGGTCCATTTCCCAAGAGACCCCTAGGATTCAGTCGTATTCTAATCCAAAAACTAGGAATGTTTCCCCTTTTTATGTCCCTGTCACTAGCTCCCATCGCTTATTGTATGTTTGGTATGTTTGCTGGTAGAATTTAGGGATGTAATGTGTTTTTGTGATGGTTATGTTCATATATGTATACTCGGATTTATGTTATTGTTAAGTGTGTCTTTTACGAAACTATGTGAAAATGTCATATTAAATCCTTGAAAGTTAATGAATGTGGTGACTACATAATAAGAGGCTAATATGAAAGATGAGATCAATCTCAAATGAGCCTAATAAGTGTTACCAAAAGCCGAACTCATCTATGAGAGTGTAAAACTAATAAGGAGACTAGTCTCTAAGCTAATGAAAGTATTGAGATTAATGCACACTTAATACTAATGATGAGATGAGAAATCATCTAATGAGAATTGATGCCCTCAATCTAGAAGCCAACTTCTATGATGTGTGAGATGAATGTAATGGAACTTTAGACGGAGCACCTATAGGCTAGCTATGAGTCGCGAGTCGTTCTTTCGGGAAGGCAAAGGTTCGTGTAAATCTCATGAGATGAGACTGTCCATTTAAGCGGCTATGGGTCTCCTTATATCTCCTATTCATTGAACCTATGCTGCCAACATAGGGTTCTAGTAGAGTTCATTTCCCTATATACGCTAGCAGTTTTGGTTTAACTTTTGCCAGTGATTTCACCTCTTTTCGGTGTGGGGTAGACACTGCATTTCATAAAGCTGACATGATCTATGTAGTTTAAAGTTAAAGTTCCCAAAGCAAGAATGAGTCCAACCTCATGTAATGCACACAATGAAATGAATGATACCAAAGGTGTTTGGATAGGATAATCAAGAGGTGAACTAGACTCAAGTAATGACACTAGGTCATTCTTGGTCATTGATTAGTGAACTCGATGAGAGTCCTAAACAACATCCTAGGTATATAAATGGATGAAAATTATGTATGTATGAATGAATAAAGCGGACTCTGCCTTTGCCAAAGAAGGCTCCCTAGTTGAGGTCCCATATGTTGAGCACTTATTTGGGAAGTTCTAATGGTCTGTCCGTGATTCCAAGGTCTCACGGCATATGAACGACAGATCGGTGATATATGTATGTGCTAAATGAAATGTGTTATGTGTTTTGTGCAATATGAAAAGAATGATGATGCATGTTACTCTCATAGCATGACTTTCCTAATCTGATTTGGCAAGTCCAACTAACTTGGCTTTCCATAACTCAATATCGTTAGGAGAGAGCGCTTATTAATCATTCATTTCCTTGGTATGTACTTGCATACAACCATACTTAGTACAAGTGTGTACTAATGCCATACAACCCTTTACTTTTAGGTGCTGGTGCAGGTGGATGCTAGAGCTTACGAGACTACAATGAAGCTTTTCGGACGTGGAGCATTCATACGGACGTGGTAGGCCCTCATGCTTTCGAGGATGCTTATCTCTTATATTCTAGATTAGACATAGGCATGAGCTAGTGGAGGATGTTCCACTAGAGTTTCTTTCTTACTTATTTTTAGACGCCGTATTGGTGCCATTTTGGCAACTTTATATTAATGCAGTTATGAACTATTTCCATCATTTGAGTTTCTTATTATTAGATGGTTGTTGTGAACTAATGTGATATAATTCAAGTCTATGTATACTTCAAATCAAACAAAAGTATTAAATTTTCTGCTAAATTAATCTATACGATGTAATGATGACGTATGTAGGCTTGTCTGCGACCTCCGAGTGGTCAACGACGCCAGTTTCAGCTAGGGCCTAGACCCTTGTCGTGAAAAACATGTTATCAGAGCCTTAGTTTAAATTCCAAGGATAATAAGTTCACATCAACCACATCAAGTAGTTTCTAAGTTATGGTAGTGAAGTGCACCACTATCATGAATTAGAGACTGAATGATGAGTAGGAAAATTTTCTTCTTCTGATCTTATCGTGCCTTCTCTAATGTCTGATTACTTCGTGTTATGAGCATGTCTAACATCAATTCCTATTTTTCAAAAAATGAACACAAGGAGGAACGGTGGTCGGTGAAGAGAAGAAGAAGCTGCTGGAGGCAACCAAGTTCCACCCCAGTCTCCAGCTGCAGGAATGGCCATGCCAGTTAAACCAACTGGGTTGACTGATGCGCAAGTCCAGACCGCTTTGGCACAGATGGCTCAAGCCATCACTGTGTAGGCCCAGGCTATGACAGCCAGTCCAACAAAAAGGAGGTTCAGTGGGAGAACCCACCAGCCCACAATATGGCGAACAGGTTGCAGGATTTTACGAGGATGAATCCTCCAATCTTTAAAGGATATAAGACTATAAATATTGAGAAAGCTGAGCTGGCCTCGTACCAGCTGAAGGATGTTGCACAGACTTGGTGCAAGATGTGGCAGGATAGTAGGGCATTGGGCGGAGATCCGATTACTTGTGAGCTTTTTAAGATAGCCTTTCTGGAGAGGTTCTTCACCAGGGAGATGAAAGAGGCTAAGGTTGAGGAGTTCATAAGCCTTAAGCAGGGCTCGATGACTGTCACGGAGTATTCCTTAATATTTGTAAAATTGTCCAGGTATGGCATTTCCCTTGTGTCGAACAGAAGGGACGAGATGAGCAGGTTCCTTACACGAATCTCAGAGGACTTGGAGGAGGAGTGTCGGATTGCGATGCTCCATGACAGAATGGACTTGTCTAGGCTGATGGTGCATGCCCAGCAGGTTGAGAAAAGTAGGAAGAAGAGGAGAGTCCATCAGGTCAGGAGACCTAAACCTTCTAACCAGGCAAATCCCAGCAATGTTGGTGGCAGGATCACTTTTGGACTTCGTGATCAGCCCAGATTAAAGAAGGGGTATCAGATTTCAGGGAACTCTAACTATTAGAGGAGTGCATCATCCAGAGGAGGCAGAACCGATCCCAAGAAGGGCAATGGAGGTGATGTGCAACGTCCCAGAAAGGAATGTGGAAAGTGTGGGCGTATTCACATTGAAGAGTTCAGACTAGGCACAAATGCCTGCTTCGGGCGGAAAGAGCGGATACATGGTCAGGGACTATCCACAAAATAAGGGACAGGCTGGAGGAAATGCTCAGCCTAGGCCTGATCCCCAGAATGCTACTGCAGCCGAGCCTCCTAAGAGGAACAAATTCTACGCCTTGAACAGAAAGGAGGAGCAGGAGAAGTCTGCTGATGTGGTCACAGGTACGCTCCATGTCTTCTCAACTTCAATTTTTACTCTACTTGATCCAGGGTCTACGCTATATTTTGTGATTCCCTTGCTTGCTCTTACTTTTGAAACGCTACCTGAGGTTTTGCATGATCTTATCGTAGTTAGTACTCCCTTAGGAGAAAATGTAAGAGTTGATAGGGTTCATAAAGACTACCCAATAGTAGTGTGTGGTAAAACTATGTGTGCAGACCTTGTTGAGTTACCCATGAATGACTTTGATATAATACTTGGTATGGATTGGCTCCATAAATGTTATGCCTTCATGGATTTTCGTAGTAGGGTTGTGAGATTCCGTTTCCCTAATGAAGTAGAGCTGTTCTCGGAGGCGTACGATTCGAGTTGTTCAAGTCCCTTGATTTCGAAGCTAAAAGCTAATAAAATGATGTCCAAGGGATTGTTATGTCATCTTGTGAGAGTCAATGATCTAGATCATGACATTCCTTCCATAGACTCTGTACCTGTAGTGAGTGAGTTCCAAGATGTTTTCCCCGATGATTTGCCTAGAGTCCCTCCACCTCGAGAGATTGATTTTGGTATCGACCATGATCCCGATACCAAACCGATGTCAATTCCTCGCTACAGAATGGATCCAGATGAACTCAAAGAGTTGAAGCGGAAGTTAACAGATCTCACTAATAAGGGTTTCATCTAGCCAAGCATATCCCCTTAGGATGAGCCAGTGCTATTTGTGAAAAAGAAAGATGGAACCCTTAGGATGTGTATCGATTATCGGTAGCTCAACAAAGTCACTATAAAGAACAAGTATCCACATCTTAGTATAGATGACTTATTCAATCAGCTCCAAGGGTCTAGTTTCATCTCGCAGATTGATCTACGTTTCGAGTATCATCAACTTAGGGTTAGGGATGAAGATATCCCAAAGATAGACTTTCGTACCCGTTATGGTCATTATGAGTTCCTGGTCATGTCATTTGGTCTCACTTATGCACCAGCTGCATTTATGGACCTCATGAACCGAGTCTGCCGTGAATACCATGATTCTTCTGTCATAGTATTCATTGATGACATCCTCATTTACTCTAAGACCAAGGAAGAGCATGAACAACATTTGGGACTAACCTTGTAGGTACTCAGACAACATCAGCTGTATGCCAAATTTAGCAAGTGTGAATTCTGGCTTAGATTAGTGACCTTCATGGGTCATGTTATGTCTGATTAGGGTGTGGAGATGGACTCCACGAAGACTGAGGTTGTTAAGAACTGGCCAAGACCTCTTACTCCCACCGATATCCGTAGCTTACTAGGATTGGCTGGTTACTAGTGCAGGTTCGTGGAGGGTTTTTATTCCATTTCTTCCCCACTGACAGGTTTGACTATGAAGAAAGCCAAGTGCGAATGGGCGGAGACTTGTGAGAAGAGTTTCAAGGAGCTCAAGGACAAGCTCACTTTAGCCCTAGAGCTTACATTGCCTAAATGTGGTGAGGGTTACACTATCTATTGTGATGCATCTAGGATTGGTTTGGGTTGTGTTCTTATGCAGGGTGGTAAGGTGATAGCCTATGCGTCCAGAAAGCTTAAGGTTCATGAGAAAAATTGTCCCACTCATGACCTGGAGTTGGAAGCTGTGGTGTTTGCATTGAATCTTTTGAGGCATTACTTGTATGAGGTGCATGTGAATGTGCTCATAGACCACAACAGTCTCCAGTACTTGTTCACGCAGAGGGAGTTGAATCTACGTCAGCGGACATGGTTGGAGCTGTTAAAGGACTATGACATGAGTGTCCAGTGCCATCCAGGGAAGGCAAATGTTGTAACTGATGCTTTGAGCGGGTTGAGAATGGGGAGTACAACTCACGTTGATGATGAGAAGAAGGAGTTAGTGAAGGATGAACACAGACTGGCAAGACTGGGTGCGGTTGATTGACTTTACTAGTGGGGGTGTTTCAATTCATCCTAGTTATGAATCATCTTTGTAGTTGAAGTCAATAAGGGTCAGCAACTTGATCCTGTGTTGATGGAGTTGAAGGAGACAATGCTGATAAAGATGAATGAGTCATTTACTTTGGGAGGTGACGACATACTTGTGTACTAGGACAGGCTGTGTGTACCAGAAGTGGATGATTTGCGAACCAAGATTGTTGCAGAGGCCCATGGTTCTAGGTATTCGATACATCCAGGTTCCACCAAGCTGTATCATGACCTCAAGTAGATCTATTGGTGGGACGACATGAAGAAGGACATTGCTAAGTATGTGTCCAGGTGTCCTAATTGTCAGCAGGTTAAGGCGGAGCACCATAAGCCCGGTGGTCTCACTCAAATTATTGAGGTTCTGACTTTGAAGTGGGAGGCCATTAACATGGACATCGTGGTTGGTCTTCCGAGCACTAGGAGACATCATGACTCCATATGGGTTTTTGTGGACGGGATTACTAAGTCTGCCCACTTTATCCCTGTGAAGTCTACTTATAGATCTGAGGATTATGCGAGACTCTACATTGATAAGATTGTGAGGTGGCATGGGATTCCTTTGTCTATCATTTCGTATAGAGGATCTCAGTTCACTTCGCATTTGCTGGAGATCCTTCTAGAAGAGCTTAGGCACGCAGGTAAAGCTCACTACTGCTTTGAATCTTCAGACAGATGGGAATGTAGAGATCACCATTCAAATATTGGAGGACATGTTGAGAGCATGTGTGATTGACTTCAGGGGTAGTTGGGACGACCATCTAGCATTGATAGAGGTCTCGTATAATTACATCTATCACTCAAGCATTAGGACGGCACCGTTTGAGGCACTCTATGGTAGAAGGTGTATGTCTCCAGTTGGGTGGTTCGAGGTTGGAGAGTCATCCATTTTGGTTCATGAGTACTTGGAGAAGGTCAGGGTAATTAGGGACAGGTTGGCTACTACTTACAGTCGGCTAAAGTCTTATGCAGATAAAAGACAGCGGCCCTTAGAGTTTGATGTTGGTGACCAGGTCCACTTGAAGATATCACCCATTAAGAGGGTGATGAGGTTTTGCAGGATGGGGAAGTTGAGTCCGAGGTACGTTAGGCCATACGAGATTTTATAGCGTGCGGGTGAGGTGGCCTATGAGTTGTCTTTGCCTGCGGAGCTAGCATATGTTCATCCAGTATTTTGATGTCTTTATGTTAAAGAAGTGTCTTGGTGATCCAGCATCGATTCTGCCTGTTGAAGGTTTGAGGGTTGATGAAGACTTGTCCTATGAGGAGGTTCATGTTGAGATTTTAGGCCAGCAGGTGAAGCGGCTGAGAAACAAGGAGGTTTCCACAGTGAAGTTATTGTGGAGAAACCATTTTGTTGAGGGTGCTACATGGAAGGCCAAGGCCAATATGAGATCGCGCTATCCTCATCTTTTCAGCTCTTGAGGTTAGACTTCCTACTCTTAAGTCTAAGTTTCCTTATCTCCTCTATTCTTTTTTGCTATTGCTTGACTGTGTAAAGTACTTATGTTATGATATGACTGACATTGTGCCAGATAATTAGAAGTTTCATTCGGGGACGAATATTCCTAAGGGGGGTATAATGTAACAATCCAAAAATGACTATGCAAAGTAATGCCTAAACATACCTAGAATGCCTAGATTAAATCGGGTTTACACAGCTTAATGCGCGTGGAACCAGACCTCAGAACCTATGCAACAGCCAAGCCAACCAACTTGGTGAGTTAGTTGAGCTAAGCAAGGTTGGGTCCAGCCATGTAGGGTACCTGAATATTAAGATTCACCCAAATGAGTCTTAACCAGACTTGAAAGGGGTAATCTTAGTTTGGAGGGTCTAGGGGTCAAATGGTCTTTTCCAGGATAAGGGTAGCATTGTAATTACCTTAAGTATTTAATTAAGTAATTAATAAATGCAATTAGGGGACGGTTTGGGTCGGGTCGACACGGATTGACCCGGTTCGCGAGTTAGGCTTCACCCGGGTTCGATCTTTGGTGGAAGCAATATTATGTTGGATCAATTGGTATTTAATTATCTGATTTAAGTAAGGGAATGTTAGTCATTTCACTTAATCATTATAAAATCAAATTTTTACCTAAAACTCCTACTCTAATCCTTAGAAAATCATATTTTTACCTAAAACTCCTACTCATAAAGTTACTCTCACATCTCTCCACTCTCATTCTCACGTCTCTCCACTCTCGTTCTCATGCTTTACCATCAGTAAAAGAACAAAATCAAAAGTTCATCATACTTGAAGAACTTGTACACTAAAACTTAAAAGAAAAACTAAACTAAAAATGAAAAGCAAAAACATTTTTCTCGACGGGTTGCGCGTGAGGTTTCGGTGGTGAAGCATTGTTTTCGTGGGAGTTGGCAGCGCATTGGATCAGGTTTGGAACGGTGTTGAACAACGAAAAAGGTATGTGTTTCTTCCTCTTGGTCCTTTCCCAAGAGACCCCTAGGATTCAGTCGTATTCTAATCCGAAAAATAGGAATGTTTCCCCTTTGTATGTCCCTATCACTAGCTCCCATCGATTTTTGTAGGTTGGGTATATTTGCTTGTAGAATTTAGGTACGCAACGTGTTTTTGTGATGATTATGTTCAGGTATGTATGCTCGAATTTATGTGATTGTAAGTATGTCTTTTCCGAAACTATGTGAAAATGGCATGTCAAATCCTTGGGTTTTTGTATGCAATTACTTGTAGAAATCGTGATGTTCATTGGAGGTGTGATGTTGATATTTTGAGTGAAAACTCTTGGCCAAATGTAACCATGAAAAATGCACATAATAATTTACGAAATATCCAGCAAATTGCCTAAGAATCTAATGTATAAATGCTGAGAAAAGGTGGACTGAAAACGTGACGTGGAAATTTGGTCTCAGCATAGGCAACATTGAGGATTTGGGTTTTAATTTTTTTTAAATGTGTGAATCCATCAAGGATTGAACCCGAGACCTCAATATATCTAAGCTTCTGAAAATTTTGATACGCTCAAACTTACTTCTCAAATAAGAAGTAAAGCGGTCGTGTCAAGTAAATAACCCAACTAGTGAGGTTGGGATCGTTCCCACGAGGAAAATAGTTTAGACTTAACTTCAATCTATTATTACTATCGTTCAGTCAATTACTTCCTTGGAAAGCAAAAATGATAAAGGGGGGGTTTTCTATTTCGAAATAAATGAAAATAACTAGCGAAATTAAAAGAGACAACTAACGGCTTCAAATGTTGGAGTTTAATCAATTAATAAAGGTAACTAGGGTTTTTACGTGTTCCCCACAGGTTCATAACTTGATAATTCTAACTATAACAATTCTTTCCTAGTATCTTGCATGCAAAGTGATAAGTTATGTATTTCTAAATCCTTGGTCCGGCATCTAGAAAATTTCACTCCGCACCTTGGTCCGGCTACGTGTGTTGCTATACTAACCCTTACCCTTACCTCATATTAAGCATCATATTCGATATTTGACTAAGTTATTACCTCGTACCAATCGATACTAGCCTATTAGATAGTATACACTAAATCTATGTTGATAATTCTTTTCCTATTATCTACCTTCTTGGTCCGGCAAGTAGCATTAAGGCGAGTTCTAACGCTGGCCTTCCGTTAAAAAGACTTCTAAGTGAAAGAATTATCAATACATGCAAGACACTATTCTAGAATTGTTATTTTAGTTATGTTTTACCTCATTATTCGCCTATGGTTCCCACAACCCTAGTTATGGAGTTTAGTTACCCATATTCATAATCACAATATTCAAATATATGATATAAGAATTCATGCATGAGAAAGAGTAAAATCCAGAAGTTCACTTGATTAATCAACCAAAATCACCAACAATCAATTGCTAAAATTAATTGAAGATTAAAGATTCTTCAAAAGTATAATAGTAATCACCAAAAGTCTAACAAAGAGTCTAAAAATATTCAAGAGTCTAACAATAATCAAGGGTCTAACCTCAAAAACGAGGTTTTTTTTAACTATTTATAAAAAATAAAAACCTAATTAAATAAGGACTCTATTTGCTGGAAATTTGTCAAAATGCGGCTGGATCAACGGACCTCGCGACGGATCGTCGGGATCACGACGTACCGTCATGGACTCCGTCGTCCCATACTTATGAAATTTCTTCTTCTGCTCTCTTCGTTACCCTCGATGGCAGGTATGACGGATCTTCACAGGCACAACGGTCCATCGAGGGTCTCCATTCCAAAACACTTGAACTCTTGGAATTTGGGTACTGGGACTACTTCTCTGAACTTCATGACGAACCAGCAGGACGGACCGTCATGGCTACGACGGTCCGTCACGCACTCCGTAACCCCACACTTGGTCACACTTCCCCATCTTCCTTCAGCAGCTGCACTACGATGCCACCTACGGACTGTCACGGGAAAGACGAACCGTCACAAGCTCCGTAGGTGGTACTTTTCTGAATGTATTACTCAAAAACCTCCGCATTTATCTTTTAGACAGATTTCCTGCAAATAAAGAGAAACCGATATAAAAATTAGCACAAAAAGGCTTTTGGACACACTAAACTTAAGGAAAAAGTATTAATAATACCGTGAAACCACGGTATATCAACACCCTCAACTTAAATTCGTTGTTTGTCCTCAAGCGACGCACTATGACTCAATACAAAATCTTTGTACAATAGTATCCATGTTTTGTCCTTCGCAATCATTTGGCTATCAATACCGATCAATCTCATCATATTTATGCATGCTATCACTCTTAGGCTTAAATTATGTGGAATCAAACCATGACACAAACTCACCATGCACTAACACCTATCCTCTTCAATTTCTCACCGAGGTGCTAATATTTCCGGTACTGCAACTAGTGTCCTCACTTCAAAACAAAATCCTCATTTTTCACACAATGATTTCAGTTTGAGTATAAGGATTACTATTCAACACTCACTTTCAGAACAAATTCACACTCATTCATAAATATTGCCATAAGCTTGCCCTTATTTTCACTGCTTTAAGTTCGCTATACAACTCTTAGGATCACGATAGGACTTTCTTAGCTTGTAACATAGGCTCAGGGTCAGGTAGGGTATATTTAGGTATACTTTAGTGACTTTTTGCCCTCCTTTACATATCGGCTAAACATACCATTTTCTATCATTTTATTTTGCCCGGTTTCTCATATTCTTTCACCTTGCTATTTTCCTTTTTTTCTTCATTTGTGTAAGTGACTCCCTTCTTTTCTTGCTTGTATTTCTTGTATATTTTTTTTCTTTACTTTTATTTCAACTAATTCTTGAGTCACTTTACTTTTGTTCTTTCTCTCTCTTTGTTCTTTCAACCCCACTTTCCAGAGCATTCCTCATAATAGCCACCCTCAACTCATGGCTTTGCCATGAGTCAA
>NC_028638.1:23341480-23366346 GCF_001406875.1 Solanum pennellii
TGAGGTGCACATGTCCAAGGAGGGACCAGGGCCAACACATTATTCTCAGAAAAGATCAGATAGGAAGAAAAAGAAAGGTCTAGTTTAAGCTGAAATCATTTGGATCAAAGAAGGATAAATTTCATTTGGTTTTCTTTTATTTAGGCTAAAAATGGGCTATATTTAATAAGGGTCTATGATCCTTTCCTAATTGTCTATTACAACTTACTTTTAGCAGGACTAACCAGGCAAGTTCTAGCTCAATACAAATAGTGGACTATCCAAATCTTCCTCACACTCACTTGACATCTCATTACTCTACCAGATTATCAGACACCTAGTTCGAATTTTAGACTTAGGGTCATGCACTGGTGTACCTCTATGTCATGCTTAGAGCCACACATTTATCAGTTAATATGCCTAGTCATGCATCATTTTCCATTTTCTCAGGATATCATTTTAGCCATCATGCTTCAGAATTAAACTATGTACAAAAGATATAGACATGCTGGTTCAACAGAAAAAGTAATCAGTCTCTTGGGGAAAAAGAACACAGGCAAGAAAACCCCAAAAGAGGATAGTGAATTGGGCTACTCAGACGTCACCCTAGCACTCACTTTCCATTTACCCCACCCCAAAAAAAAAGACATGCAATTTTCCCCACTGCATAAAAAATTGAAATACAAGAGTGGTAGGTGAAGCAAACCTGGGACGCAAAGCGCCGAAGATCAGCAAGCTGGTGGGTCCGGTTCCCCGGAACCCACTACCTCTGTAATATGGACACCCTTAGTAGTGTCCTCAGCATCAACAACACTATCAGCAGTGCCTCCCGCTATCTCCACATTTCTGGAGCTAGACGCCCCAGTAGCTAACTCTCCTTCTCTCATCTGACACGCCTCGTCATCAGCAAGCGAGGCTCTCCTCGCAGCCTCCATCTCATGGCGCTCCTTCTTCCGTGCTCGAGCTTCATCCTCCTATGCCTCTTGGCATGCTCTCGAGAGGGAGGTGGTGGAATCTCTGAAGTGGCGAATAGGGCCGCCATCACTGTGTCTTCAGCAGGATCTGCAGAAGGGGCCTCAGACTCAGGCACCCTAGCCTCTAAGATCATGTCGATGTCTGTGAAAAGACTGTCGACCGCAGCCTAAAGGATGGACACATCCACCTGAGGGGTTGGTCGGTCTAACACCCGCAGCTCAAAAGCGTCCAAGCTCTAATGAACCTCAGCGATCTTCCGCTCTGTGTGCTGAACCATTCTCCGCTCCAAGCGCTCTTCTGCCTCAGCAATAGACTTCTGCATCCAAGGCTGGATGTGATGCAGAAGTGTAGCCATCTGTTCCTCTAATTTCTGGACCCTAGCAAGCGGGACCAGAGCGGGGAAAGGGGCTGAACGAGAGGAGCTCGGGGCAGTGCTACTACCCGTGATAGACTCGACCGGGGTAGTGTCAGTGGAAGCCGCCTGCATGGCCGTGCGGGCCTGTGCTACCGTGTAATCCAGATTATCACCAAGTGGAGGCAACTCTGGACGGGGCCCTCTGCGTGGAGCCAACTCATTGGCCTCATCCCTGATGGGGCCAATATCAACAGTGCCCAGCGGGGTCTTGAGCTGATCAACGTGCCATATAGGCACACCTGCGGACCTGCATAGAGAAAATATCATGCACGGGAAAGGGTAGGTAGTTGTGACCTTAAAAGCCCTCTCGTGCATGACTGCCTGTAGAAGCCAAGAAAAAGCCACCTCAAATCCGACTATCATCGCCGCCATCAGTACTTCTCGATCCCATGTGACTATATTATCAGCGGCTGTGGGGGAAAGGCAGTGGCGGACAATCAACCATAAAAACTTCGTCGTGAAGGTCAGGTTGGCCTTCTTGATGGCTCCCTTCGGTTCGGTCACCCAGTCAGCACCCTCTCCATCAACGGACAAATACAGGGCCATCCACTTCTTGGTGGTCTCTCTCAGCGATGGCTCACGCAGGAATTGGCCATCTTTGACAATCTGCCATCGGTAGTCAAACTCGGCGGTGATAGGGATTCGGTTGGCATCAACATTCTCGCCGTATAGATACCGGCGGATGGCAGGCAGGGACATATGAACCTGAATGCCACGTACTCGGACCTGCTCCAGTGGGGCCTATTTGGCGGGGGCAGCCCGCCTATCAATCTGTGATCTGAGAGTCGCTACGTATGAGGCGTAGAACTCTCGGACCAACTCTTCACTATAACATCCCAATGGACGCGCTGTCCACTCCAGTCGATGTCTGGTGAAGAGATTGTGGATCTCTGGCATTGTCGGGAGACTTCCTGTAAGGACCCGCCGCTCCAATGTAAGTGTCTGAGTCATGACTCCGTTGTCATTCAAGAACTTTGCATCGGAATAGACTTGATACTGCCCGTCGACACACCACAGGTTGGGCTGGTCGGTAACTGGGGTGAGAGCACGAGTTGGTGAACCGGGTGTGGATTCCGAACTATCGACCTCATCAAACGAGGCAGACTCTGCAGCGGTGGCGGGTGCGGGAACCTCGGCAGATCCGGAGGCTTCCTCCGACCGTGAAACTCCTAAGGAGCCAGACGCTCTTTCTTCATTAGTAGCTGACCTAGAAGGTGTGCCGGTCAGTGTGCGATCGTCATCAGAGTGGGAGGCAGTGACTACACCGGACATCACCTTTTTGGGTGTGGCTCTGGCACCACGTGCAGCTCAGGATGGGTTGGAAGTGCCTGGGGGCACGTACTCGGGGTCACGCTCATCATCAAAGCCAATGACCAGGCGGGCAGACGGGGCGACCGAATTTGATCGCCCGCGTGCGTAATCTCGATCTTGTTTTTGTGCCATAATAGATAGTACCTGTAAAGAATCAATATTAGTACTAAAAGGAGCAGACAGGACTAGCAAAACCACACAAAATAAATAAAAGAGTTAAAATGTAATGACATTTCTATACTAACAGTGAAACACGACGGGCCAGGTGACGGCTCGTCGTGGGCACGACGGACCGTCATGGGGTCCGTCATGTCTTACTTAGACTTTGTTTATAAGGAGAACCCAGAAGGAGAGTCTCTGACAAGTATGACGGTATATGCAGGACGGAGCGTCATAGGTACGACGGTCCGTCGTAGGTGTCCGTCAGAGGACACTTGAAAAAAATATTGAGACCCTTAGGAGAGGGGTCTCTAACCATCATCTTTCATGCAGGACGGACCGTCGAGGGTATGACGGTCCGTCATAGTTCTCCGTAAGAGGACACTTAGAAAAAGTATGGAGACCTTAAGAGAGGGGTCTCTGACAATCATAACGGTTGTGCAGGACGGACCGTCGTGGAAATGACTGTCCATCGCATGTGTCCGTTGGAGGACACTTAGAAAAAGTGAGAGACCCTTAGGAATAGGGTCTCTGACAACCAGAACGGTTGTGCAGGACGGACCGTTGTGGGAACGACAATCCGTCGCATGTGGCCATTGGTGGACACTTGGTGAAAATGGACAGTGGGGTGTTAGGGCTGTTGGAACGGACTCAATGACGGTCCGTCGTGGGTACGACGGTCCGTCATCAGGGTCTCGTTCTGTAACTCAGTGACAGAACTGGGGATGCCCCATTTATCCCCTATGACCCAAATCGAATTGGTAGAGTTTTAACCTATATTTGTCTAACCCAAATACCTAGTAAACTAGCAATGCTAAAGCACCTATTTCTAGAGTTTTAACACGGCAATTTCGAGGATTTTCAACCTAGGTCAGAAAGAATTTTATTAAAGAACAAACCTATTAAGAAGAACTAGGCTAATACTAATTGATAAACAAAAATTCAATATAAATAAGTAGAAATTAGAGACACATACCTGAGAATTTGAGAAAAACAAGAGAGAAAGGTACTTGGTGATCAAGTAGAGACCCACAGCAGCAGCTCCGACTAGTAGATGATGAATTTTAGGAATTTGGAGAATTTGGGGAAAATGATGGTTGTAAGAGAGAGGGGTTATGATCTTTGGAGGTTGAAAAGGGAGGGAAATGGGAGAAAGAGTGAAGGAATGGGGTGAAATGAAGGGGTGGGGGTTTTAAATGTTGAATATTTAAAAAACCCCAGCCGGGTCGGGTCGGGTACGCTTCATTAATGACGCGATGATTGCCCGACGACGGTACGTCTCAATTGTGAACGTACGTCGTTGGTTCCGTCGTGTGTGCTCTAGTTTGAAAATAACAAAAAGACGTACCTGGTATGACGGATTCATGCAATGGTCCGTCACAGACATAACGGTCCGTCTATGTATCCGTCTGTGACTGCTGCAGAGTGATTTTCTGCACAATTTCCTGGTGCTGTGCCAGCAAATTTAAAACCCATTAGTAGAAAATGCTACCATTACTAGAAAGAAAAACTATAAGTATTGGGTTGCCTCCCAACAAGTGCCTAATTTAACGTCGCGGCACGACTGAGGACACTTGATTACACAGCCTTCATCAAGATGGTATGCCTCTATCACTTCATTCACCA
Organism: Solanum pennellii; assembly: GCF_001406875.1. Lineage (NCBI taxonomy): Eukaryota > Viridiplantae > Streptophyta > Magnoliopsida > Solanales > Solanaceae > Solanum > Solanum pennellii. The sequence goes on from NC_028638.1 coordinate 23,345,946, forward strand.
ATGCAGTATGCCCAAAATAGAGTTTAATTCGTTCTCTATTTAGCTTAAACCGCACTCCCTCCTTGGTTTTTAACTCAACTGCTCCATGAGGGAATACTTGGGTAATCAAGTAAGGGCCAGTCCGTTTGGAATTGAGCTTGCCCGGAAGCCAATGCAACCTTGAACTGTCTAACAACACCAAATCCCCAACCATAAACTCTCGTTTTTCACTTTTTAGGTCATTATCCTTTTTCATCTTTTCTTTGTGGGACATAGCAGATACCGATTGGAGCTCACCACTCTGCCCCATGGACCTACAAATGTTGAAGGTCGCTTCTTCAATGTTCAACCGGAATTTCATCTGCCCCTTTTCCATATCAACTAAGGCTCTACCCATAGCAAGGAATGGCCTCCCAAGAATAATAGGCACTTCATAATCGACTTCACAATCAAGAATAACAAAATCTGCCGAAAATATGAACAACTCCATTTTTACTAGCATGTCGTGGAGTATCCCTATAGGCCTTTTCACTGTTCGATCAACCATCAGTAGCCGCATCGCAGTGGGCTTTGGGTCACCCAAACCCAACTTCTTGTAAATCGAGAGGGGCATGAGATTTATGCTTGCCCCTAGATCACATAATGCTTTCGCAAAATGCAATGACCCGACTGTACAAGGAATAGTGAACGCTCCCGGATCTTCTTTCTTCTGTGTGAGAGATCTTCTAGAAATAGCGCTACAATGTTGCATTCTATCATCTTCCTCGAAAGTGACCGATCTTTTCTTTGTAACCAGATCTTTCATAAACTTGGCATAGCCGGGCATCTGTTCAAGTGCTTCTACCAAAGGGACATTGATAGAAAGCTGCTTCAACATTGGTATAAATTGCCGATATTTACCATCCTCGGTCTTTTTCACTAATCTCTGAGGAAAGGGGGGTGGTGGTCTAGGCATGGGAATTACCTTTATAGGGACTTCTGCATCTTTTCCTGTGCTATCTTCTGCTTCACCACTACCCTCTACCACCTTATCATTATCCTTTCTCACCTTTTCCTCATTAGACGGCATAGGTGGGTCAATGGTTTGCTTACCACCCCGAGTCGTGATTTCCATACAGTGTGCATCATTTTCTGGATTTTGGACAGTGTTGCTAGGAAGAGTGCCCGGTTTCTGTGTGTTCACAGTCGCAGATAATTGGGCCATTTGCAACTCGATCTGCTTAATCGATATTGCATGTGTATCGACTTTTTACCCAATACCCGCTAAATCACTCCTTAAATCTTTAATGTGCTCATCACTAGCATCGAACCTCTTCATCATTTTTTGCAACATATCCTCAACTCGCGCCATACTCTCTTCACCATCCCTAGGAGTAACATCACGATTTTGAGGAGGAACATAGGGCCCATTCCTATCATTTCTGTTACCGTAGTTACCCCTGTTGAAGTTGTTGCCGCGGTTGTAGTTTCTATCTCGGACATAATGGCCCTCACGGTTATAGTTACCATAGTTCCGACCTTGGTTCCCTTAACCTTGGCGCCAATTCTCCTGATTAGAGCCTTGGGCACTTGGTTGGAAACCCCCCGTCTTCTCATTTACCGCATAGGAATCCTCCGCATAATAGCATTCATCATTAGGTGGTGGTGGTTAGACAAGTAGTTAACTGCATTTATCTTTTCTGCACCCCCAGTGATATGTTTTAGTACCAACCCAGGCTCAGTTCTCATCTGAGCCATTTCTTCACTAATCTCATCTGTGGCTGGGTTGTGAGTGGACTGCACTGCGAAGGTATTTCTCCCGGTATCTGACTTCGTAGTATTCCAAGCTTTATTATTCCGGGAGATTTTCTCTAATTTTTCGGCAATCTCAGCATAAGGACACTCCCCATAAGATCCACCTGCTATAGTGTCCAACACCATTATTATCATCATGTCCATGATAGAAGTATTCCTTCAGTGACTCATCATCTATGCGGTGATTGGGTATGCTTCTCAAAGAAGAGGTGAATCTATCCCAAGAACTACTAATTGACTCTCCTGGTAGTGACACAAAGTTGTTCACTCTGTCTTTGTGGTTTAGTTTCTTGGAGACCGGGTAGTAGCGTACTAAGAAAACATCCCTTAGTTGGTTCCAAGTGAAAATTGAGTTGTAAGGGAGCTCAGGGAACCATATAGAAGCCTCTCCCATTAGTGAGAGACGAAACACTCGTAGCCCTATTACATCCAAGTCCAAGTCAGGCCTCCCTACACAACTTTTACACACTACCCTAACCTTAGCTATATGTGCATGGGGATCCTCAGAAGGTAACCCTGAAAAAGAACCTCTGGAAAAGGGTGATTCACTGATCAAAGTGAATATAGATCATGTGAGCTAACATGAAATCCAGTGTCTGACCCACACCGAAAAGGGGTGGTTCACCGGCTAAAGTGAAACCAAGTTCAGTGTTCTCCCCACACCGAAAAGAGTGGTTCACGGCTAAAGTGAACCGAATAATTTCTTTGAGCATTTAACCAACATAGATCATGTGAGCTAAGCATGAAATGCAGTGTCTACCCTACATCGAAAAGGGGTAGTCTCACCGACCAAAGTGAAACCGTATCATACCTAGCTCGCTTAGGTGGAATCCACTAGCTAGTTCCTATGCTGGCAACATAGTTCGAACACTAGGATATATACGGAGAATACTTACCACCTTTGTGGTAGACTCATCTCATGAGTCTTACATATGTTGTCACAAGCTCATTGCTAGTCTATCGATGCTTTTCTCAACTTCTTTTTCTTTGCATCTTTTAGAGTTTACTCAAACATTATGGAAGCTTGCTTCTAGTTATGAGGTTTACTTAACTCTTTGGATAATCGGTCATCCCTTTCATTTACTTTATGAAATGTGAATTTAACCTTACAATATCATCTTGGTGTTGATGAGACTTGTCTCACGATTATTAATACCCTCATATGTGAGTATCTTTAAAATAGTTGTCTTAGGTGTTAGTGAGACTTGTCTCATTTCTTTTAACACACCAATCTGGTCACTTTCATAATTCAAATACTTTTATTTATGTTATTACTCACGCTAACTCATTTCATGTCTTCTGGTAACTTTATACCATTCTTTATAAACGTTAAGAACTTTGTTCACTGTGGTTACTATGTTCATAGCTCGTTTGGAAAGGGTATGTTGGATGTAAGACCCCGAAAGTGACATAGGTGAACTTGAGCCTAAATTGTTAGTATTGATGGTCTAAGGTCCTAAATAGGTTTATTATATTGTATAGAGGCAGTAGCTAACGTATTAGGTGTATTGCAAGTCAAACGTCAAAGGACGACTAAGACGTTCGACCACTAAGTCACCTATGTGCCTCATATGTGGTTTTATGTTCTTTTGGGTGATTCATGAGGTTTTAAAGTCTTATAAATGATTTATTATAGCATTTATATTAAGTGTGTCAAGTTTCATGGAGTTTGGAGGTCTAACGTCCAAGAACGTGCATGACGTTCGAACGATGTGCCTTGAAATTACCTTCTCTGTCTAGGCATGCTTCGTCGAGTTTTACGTGTTTATTTTTGTATTAAATTTATGTAAGAGGTTTTAAAAACATATAAAATAGTATTTGGGTTGGAAACATCCAGGAAATTATCCCCAAGGACCATCTAAGGGTCCTTGAGGAAGGACCAAAGTTGGTGGCAAATATTGTCCAAGGCAGCCTCACCTACTGAAGCCAATCGACGGCCAGTGGCCTGGTCGACTGTCCGTTGGTGATGGTATTTGGTAGGTACTTAGAGTGGGTATCTAATATATGCCTCCCAAGTCTCTGGACCCATTGACAAAGGACAAGACGGCCCGTAAGTGGACCTACGTACCATCGAAGGGCAGTTCGTCGTTGGCAAGTTCATTGTCCCAGACCACGAACCGAAGGACGGTCCATTGGTCAATGGACGTGGAGTCAATAGTCTCTTAGGCTGAGACATAGTCTGAGGGAAGGATAAGGAACCTTGTCAAGTCACTGACCCAACCAACGGAGAGACAGGACGGTCCGTTTGTGGACAAACGGTACGTCGACTATCCACCATCGATGGTCATGTCCCTGCGTGCAATTTCACTGCCAAGCTAGGGGTGAATTTTTAAATTCACCCCATTTCCAAAAATAGATTTTTTCTGTTCCTAAGGGGTATATTGGGTATTTTAAATGTGTATATAAATGTTTAACACTTAGAAGATTTCATTCTTCCAAATCAAAACCCCAAAATCCCTTAAGAAATCTCAAAGACTCCATTTAAGTCCAAGTCGAGGAACACATCTTGGAGGTGACGTTTTGAGTGGAAATTCTTCATCAAAGTGAAAAATTATCATCATTGAGGTATGGATATTGATCCTTGAAATTCTCATTATCAAAAAGCCCCAATTCTGAAGATGTTTTCAAAGTTTCTAAAGTTGAATTTTCCAATTTCATGATTCTACCATGGGTTCTTGCATAAACGATTTCTAAACATTGAATAATGATTATAGTGATGTTGTATTGATGAGTTTAACCTAAATCACCTATGAACCCATGAATTGGATGAACCCTATATTTTGACCCTATATGTTTGGGTTACTTGATATTGATCTAATTTTGATGAATTCGTATGTAGTTTTATGTGGGCTATTCATTGATGTAATACTTGTAGTAAATTTAATTTCTAGGTTGTATTAGATTGATTAATTTACATTGATTTGACCTAGTTCATTGATTATTGTAGTTTTTCTACTGAATTGTTGGTTATAGCCTTGGGTAAAGGTCTTGTGTAATCGAATTGAGTAATTTGACTTTGGATTGAAGTGTTGAGGATGATGTGGGGGCATGCTGACCTAATTCCTTTAGTTTGATGCTATTTATACTTCGATTCTATTGTGATTGGTATGGTCAACTTATGGTGGCGGTGTTATGTGTTTTACTTGCAATTGATGTGGCCTTGTCGGTGTTACTATTTGCAATATGATGATCTTGGCCTTGTTGACAACTACTTGAAGTAATATGACTATTTGTGTAGTTTTAATATGTGAAGCATGACAATATCTATCTACATGTGGAGTCATATATGTATTATTCTATTCATGTTGTCTTAGGTGACCATGTTAGACTTTGCCTTTGACATTATATGTGTAGTGTTGGAGTTGCGTCTTGGTTATTCTTACTTGGCTATGTGAGTCTATGGTTATTTCATTTATGATGTTATGATAGTATATAAGATGACTTGAAGATGTTAGGGTTGTTTCTAGGTGCTTCCAGAATGACTTGCATTGTGAGTTAAAAGTGAAGTATGTGGTGTCTTGTCTTTGTTGACTTGTGTCCCTTGCTTGATATATATATGATTATGAATATGTGATGTCTTAATTTAAGGTGTTAGAACTGTTAGTCTTGAATGTATGAATGACATGTGACCTTAATGAACTTAAGAGTCTTTTATGTGAAAACCCTTACTTAGTGATAATGTTGAGATTGTTGAAGTTGTAAGCCAAAAAGATATCCTTCAAATTAAAGGAATGATAGACTTAAGGTTAATTGGCTGGAACGACATCATATTAATCCTTAGGAAATTTATCATGATGTTCTTTTCGCCATTGTGAGGTAGCCCTAATCGACCTTCTTTGGTAGGGTAAGTGTGATTGGGTTATGAACTTGTTATGGAACCTTTTTATGTGAACCTAATATGTGAACTACTCTATGAGAAAGAAGTCTAGCACCGAGTGAGTATGGTAAGGGAATTAATTCTAGTTAAGTATGAGACTAGAATACAAAGAAGCCCTTCAAATTCCTTAACCATGTGCATACATGGGATATGTCTAACTTCTACCCTTGGCAAGTAGAACAACCTCATCGGAGTAGGATAGAACTCCGGATTCCATGTCTTGCTATCATGGTCTATGTCGGTTATTGCCTATTCTCATCATATGGAGTACCTATTAGCATTAGAGAATTTTATGAGGTTTAGGTGGTGGCATGGGACGCTATCTAGACATTGCACAATAGACTTTGAAGTTGTTATTTGGAGTTTCTAGGTCTTGTCTTACACCATTATTTGAATGTCCTTCATGTGATGTATGAGTCTTGTTGAACTAATGAACTAATGACTTATGTCTAAAAGTATATAAATGAATAAGTACCTAATATAAAGTGACATAAGAATTCCTTAGCTAAATTGTGAAGAGGGCATAAGAGATGATCTCTTCATGTCTTATCTGTGGAAGTCTTGAGGATGACTATAGTTAGGGAAGATGTTGGGTGTTGTGGACATGATCTAAGCCTTAGGTAGTCTTAAGGACTCTTTACGTAATCTTGAAGAGGTCACTATGGACGTTATCTTCTTGATTTACTTAAGTAGGTATTTTCATAGCCTTTGGAAAGAGAATGTCATATCATCTATGTGTTGGTGTGATAAGTGAGAATGATTCTATTCTAGGGAGTCTATAGGATCTCTTAAGTGTGTGTGTAAGGGATTGTATGGGTGGTCGCTTCACAACTTACTCAAGTGAGACATAAAGTCACGTTTGGTAGAAGAATCTTACCTTGATGTTATGATGCTTTGTAAGTTTGTATGTGACTCATTATAAGTAATCTTACGGGTTGTTTAGGCACATATAGAGAAGGTGTATGGACGGTCTCTCTTTGTGTGACTAAACTGAATCTTAGGATAGCTTTGAGTGGGAAATTTACATGCTAAGGGGTGTCTAAAGTGAAGGTTTGCAACTTCACTGTGACAGTGAATAACAATGAGTTGATGTCACTATAAAGTGGTTTCAAAAATTAAGATTTTTGGTTGAGTGTTATCTTATGTGTTTCTAAGTTGTTAAATGTTTTTCTTATGATTATAATATGATTATTAAATGAAAAGATGTATATTTCCAATAAAAGTCCGTTTTCATAATTTTTACGCATAATGTCATACTTAGTACATGTGGTTGTACTAATTCCATGCTTTTATCTATCTATATAGTTTTTGGTAGGTGAGGAGCTTTGAGAAGTGAAAACTTGGACATAGAAGATCGTTCAAGAGAAGTTGAAGTATGTCCTCACTTGACTCGAGGGCATATATGTCTTTTACTTTTTTAATTCAAAGTATTGTAATTCGTATTTTGAAGTATGGGTCCTGTCCCAAGTATTCTTGTGACTTAAGATGATGAGATTGAGACTTATTATTTCCTGTTATTTTTATATGAAAGATATTTTGAAGTCTATGTTATGTTCTATGAAAAGTTTTAATTCCGCACTACTTTTCACTATGTTTATGCGATGAATGATATGAAAGGGCTTGTATAAGACCTTTGAGAGGTCGAGTACGCCGGTTACAATCCGAGATTGTACCCTAATTTATGAGGTGTGGTCTTGGAATGTGACAATCTATGTATCATTGCATAGGTTTGTGAATGTAGTATTTGGAATCAAGAAGTCTTATCAAGTAACGTCTAGTAGAGTCTTGATCATCGGTGTGAGTCGCGGCACGTCTATTGGCGAGAGTTTATAGGACAATAGAGTTTCCCTTCTTTTCTACCCTTATGTCGTGCGGTAGAGTAAAAGTTATGATTATCCTTCTTAATGTTTTTCCTTGTGTTTATAGGAGATGAATAATAGAAGGATGGCCGCTAGAAGGTTTTAAGAAGAGAGGATGAATGAGGATATTTCTCCTCAAGTTGAGCAAGATCCTTAAGGTGGGCAAGGAGTCCAAGGTGCTCAAGTGCCTCCCCAAGGTGATCCTATTCCTAATGTGAAGGAGGTATTGAGGTTTTGGAGATGTCTAATAGGGAGATTAGAAAGACTTTGGTTGCTATAGCCCGAGCAATGACTATGCAAGCTAATTTGAGTATGATGCCTAGGGTTGTATAGAGCACTATGACAACTAGGTTGAGACACTGTGAGGATGAATCCTCCTATCTTTCTTGGCTCTAAAGTGGGGGAGGATCCACAAAAGTTTCTTAATGGGGTGTATAAGGTGTTGAGTGCTATGAGGGTTACATCTACGGAGAAGGCGGAGTTGGATTCGTATCAATTAAGAGATGTTTTTCAAATATGATACTCTCAATGGAAGGATAATAGGCCGAAAGAATCGGATCCAATTGAGTGGGAAGAATTCAAGGAATGTTTTCTTGGTAAGTACTTTCCCTAAGAGAGGAGAGAAGTTAAGGTGGAGGAGTTTATCAATATCAAACAAGGCAATATGAGTGTTGAGGAGTACTCTTTGAAATTTTCAACTTTGTCTAGGTATTCCCCTTCTCTTGTGTCTAATCATCCGTTTTGTGACGGGTGTAGCCGACTTAGTGATGGGCGTACCGCTATGTTGCATGATGATATGACCCTAGGTTAGACTCATGGTGTATGCACAATCGATTGAAGAGTCTAAACTTAGGAGAATGGCTAGAAGTTTGAAAAGGAGTGGTGCTCATGATCAAGAGCAAACTAGGTTTAAGAAGAGGGCTCAACCTTAAGAATAACCTAAGAGTGCTAAGGTGAAATTGGAGAAAGGAGGTGGTTCTCAAAAGGTCAAAACTACTTGTGCCAAATGTGGAAATAATCATTATGGTGAGTGTCTATTGGGTACCGGGAGTTGCTTTTGTTGCGGTAAGGAATTACACAAGGTGAGAGATTGTCCTATGATTGCTTCTAGGGGAAGAGAGGATAAGCTAGTTGCCCCTAGTGTTCCAAAGGATGATGCTCCAACAAAGAGGTGTTTCTATGCACTCCGTTCTAGAGTGGAGGATCAAGATGAGAGTGATGATGATGTTGGTAAGTTCTCTTTTCTTCTTGATGTAATATGAGTTCCTTCTAAGTGGGGGAGTATGGTTAGTAGGTGGGATAGAATGGTATAGAAGTATGTTGCATGTGCATGATGTTTAGGAGTTTTTGTTGAAATAAAATTTCATTAACTTCTTGCATTATGCATTTTATGAAGCTATGATTATATTGTAAGATGTGTTTATATGATGTTACTTTACATATTAGCATGTTTATATCATGAATTGCCTAAATTTGGATTTTTGAAAATTTTGATAAAAATGACTATTTGAATCTTTGGTCTAAAATTGTTGTAATATGGTTAGAACTGATGTATATAGTTATGATATTGACTATAAAAATAAATTTTTGCTATTTGGAATTAAGCATGTGAGTTTTGTAGCATAATGAGTTATAGAATTGTTTACTAGTTTCTTGTTGTGTTGTGAGTCACTTGACTATGTGAAATTGATGTTTTTTTCTTGTTTATGTGTTGTATGGTTCGTTTATGTCGGAGAGTGGCAAGTGTCATCCGAGGACAAATATTGTCCAGGTGGGGGAGATAGTAACAGCACGAAAATGACTTAGGTGAACTAGAGCCTAACATGTAAGTTTTGATGGTCTAAGGTCCTAAATAGTTTTATTTTATGGTATAGAGGCAGTAGCTAAAGTATTTGGTGTATTGGAAGTTAAACGTCAAGGGACGACTAACACGTTCGACGACTAAGTCACCTATGTGCCTCATATGTGGTTTTATGTGATATTGTGTTATTCATGAGGTTTTAAGGTCTATAAATTAGTTATTATAGCATGTCTATGCAGTGTGTCAAGTTTCGTGGAGTATGGAGGTTAAACGTCCAAGAACATCCATGACGTTCAAAAGATGTGCATTGAAATGACCTTGTGTGTCTAGGCATGTTTCGTCATGTTTTACGTGTTCGTTTTGGATGAAATTTATGTGAGAGGTGTTAAACTCATAGACTATCGATTTGGGTTGGAAACGTCCAGGAAATTATCCCCAACGACCATCCAAGGGTCCTTGAGGAAGGACTCAAGTTGGTGGCAAAAACTTCCCAAGGCAGCCTCACCTACGGAAGCCAATCGACAGCCAGTGTCCTGGTCGACGGCCCGTTGGTGATGGGTGTGGCTAGGTACTTAGCCTGGGTGGCTAAGATACCCCTCCAAAGTATCTGAACCCATCGACGAAGGATAGGACGGCCCATATGTGGACCTACGTCCAATCGATGGGCAGTTCGTCATTGGCAAGTTCATTGTCCCAGACCACAGACCAAAGGACGGTCCATTGGTCAAACGATGTGGCTTCAATGGTATTGTAGGCTTAGAATTAGTCTGAGGGGAAGGATGAAGAACCTTGTCAAGTCACTGACCCAACCAACGGAGAGACAGGATGATCCGTTTGTGGACAAACGGTACGTCGACTATCCACCGTCGATGGTCATGTCCCTGCGTGCAATTTCACTGCCAAGCTAGGGGTGAATTTGTAAATTCACCCCACTTCCAAAAATAGATTTTGGCTGTTCCTAAGGGGTATATTGGGTATTTTAAATGTGTATATAAATGTTTAACACTTAGAAGATTTCATTCTTCCAAATCAAAACCCCAAAATCCCTTAAGAAATCTCAAAGACTCCATTGAAGTCCAAGTCGAGGAACATCTTGGAGGTGACGTTTTGAGTGGAAATTCTTCATCAAAGTGAAAAATTATCATCATTGAGGTATGGATATTGATCCTTGAAATTCTCTTTATCAAGGAGCCCCAAGTCTGAAGATGTTTTCAAAGTTTCTAAAGTTGAATTTTCCAATTTTCATGATTCTACCATGGGTTCTTGCATAAATGATTTCTAAACATTGAATAATGATTATAGTGATGTTGTATTGATGATTTTAACCTAAATTACCTATGAACCCATGAAATGGATGAACCCTATATTTTGACTATGTTTTGGGTTACTTGATATTGATCTAATGTTGATGAATTCTTATGTAGTTTTATGTGGGCTATTCATTGATGTAATAATTGTAGTAAATTGATATCTAGGTTGTATTAGATTGATTAATTTACATTGATTTGACCTAGTTCATTGATTATTGTAGTTTTTCTACTGAATTGTTGGTTATAGCCTTGGGTAAAGGTCTTGTGTAATCGAATTGAGTAATTTGACTTTCGATTGAAGTGTTGCGGATGATGTGGGGGCATGCTGACCTAATTCCTTTAGTTTGATGCTATTTATACTTCGATTCTATTGTGATTGGTATGGTCAACTTATGGTGGCGGTGTTATGTGTTTTACTTGCAATTGATGTGGCCTTGTCGGTGTTACTTTATGCAATATGATGATCTTGGCCTTGTTGAAAACTATTTGAAGTAATATGACTATTTGTGTAGTTTAAATATGTGAAGCATGACAATATCTATCTACATGTGGAGTCATATATGTATTATTCTATTCATGTTGTCTTAAGTGACCATGTTAGACTTTGCCTTTGACATTATGTGTGTAGTGTTGGAGTTGCGTCTTGGTTATTCCTACTTGGATATATGAGTCTATGTTGATTTAATTTATGATGTTATGATAGTATATAAGATGACTTGAAGATGTTAGGGTTGTTTCTAGGTGCTTCTAGAATGACTTGCATTGTGAGTTAAAAGTGAAGTATGTGGTGTCTTGTCTTTGTTGACTTGTGTCCTTTGCTTGATATATATATGATTATGAATATGTGATGTCTTGATTTAGGGTGTTAGAACTGTTAGTCTTGAATGTATGAATGACATGTGACCTTAATGAACTTAAGAGAGTCTTTTATGTGAAAACCCTTACTTAGTGATAATGTTAAGATTGTTGAAGTTGTAAGCCAAAAAGATATCCTTCAAAGTAAAGGAATGATAGACTTAAGGTTAATTGGCTGGAGCGACATCATATTAATCCTTAGGAAAGTTATCATGAGCTTCTTGTCGCCATTGTGAGGTAGCCCTAATGGACCTTCTTTGGTAGGGTAAGTGTGATTGGGTTATGAACTTGTTATGGAACCCTTTTATGTGAACCTAATATATGAACTACTCAATGAGAAAGAAGTCTAGCATCCAGTGAGTATGGTAAGGGAAGTAGTTCTAGTTAAGTATGAGACTAGAATACAAAGAAGCCCTTCATATTCCATAACCATGTGCATACATGCGATATGTCTAAGTTCTACCCTTGGCAAGTAGGACAACCTCATCGGAGTAGGATAGAACTCCGGATTCCATGTCTTGCTATCACGGTCTATGTCGGTTATTGCCTATTCTCATCATATGGAGTACCTATTAGCATTAGAGAAGTTTATGAGGTTTAGGTGGTGGCATGGGACGCTATCTAGACATTGCACAATAGACTTTGAAGTTGTTATTTGGAGTTCCTAGGTCTTGTCTAACACCATTATTTGAATGTCCTTCATGTGATGTATGAGTCTTGTTGAACTAATGAACTAATGACTTATGTTTAAAAGTATATAAATGAATAAGTACCTCATCTAAAGTGACTTAAGAATTCCTTAACTAAATTGTGAAGAGGGCATAAGAGATGATCTCTTCATGTCTTATCTTTGGAAGTCTTGAGGATGACTATAGTTAGGGAAGATGTTTGGTGTTGTGGACATGATCTAAACCTTAGGTAGTCTTAAGGACTCTTTAGGTAATCTTGAAGAGGTCCCTATGGACGTTATCTTCTTGATTTACTTAAGTAGGTCTTTTCATAGCCTTTGGAAAGAGAATGTCATATCATCTATGTGTTGGTGTGATAAGTGAGAATGATTCTATTCTAGGGAGTCTATAGGATCTCTTAAGTGTGTGTGTAAGGGATTGTATGGGTGGTCGCTTCACAACTCACTCAAGTGAGACTTAGAGTCACCTTTGGTAGAAGAATCTTACCTTGATGTTATGATGCTTTGTAAGTTTGTATGTGACTCATTATAAGTAATCTTAAGGGTTGTTTAGGCACATCTAGAGAAGGTGTATGGACGGTCTCTCTTTGTGTGACTAAACTGAATCTTAGGATAGATTTGAGTGGAAAATTTACATGCTAAGGGGTGTCTAAAGTGAAAGTTTGCAACTTCAATGTGACAGTGAATAACAATGAGTTGATGTCACTATAAAGTGGTTTCAAAAATTATGATTTTTAGTTGAATGTTATCTTATGTGTTTCTAAGTTGTTAAATGTTTTTCTTATGATTATAATATGATTATTAAATGAAAAGATGTATATTTTCAATAAAAGTCCATTTTCATAATTTTTACGCATAATGTCATACTTAGTACATGTGGTTGTACTAATTCCATGCTTTTATTTATCTATATAGTTTTTGGTAGGTGAGGAGCTTTGAGAAGTGAAAACTTGGACTTAGAAGATTGTTCAAGAGAAGTTGAAGTATGTCCTCACTTGACTCGAGGGCATATATGTCTTTTACTTTTTTAATTCGAAGTATTGTAATAGACTAAGTATTTCTATATTCGTATTTTGAAGTATGAGCCGTGTCCCAAGTATTCTTGTGTCTTAAGATGATGAGATTGAGACTTATTATTTCCAATTACTTTTATATGAAAGATATTTTGATGTCTATGTTATGTTCTGTGAAAAGTTTTAGTTCCGCACTACTTTTCACTATGTTTATGCGATGAATGATTTGAAAGGGCTTGTATAAGACCTCTGAGAGGTCGAGTACGCCGGTTACAATCCGAGATTGTACCCTAATTTATGGGGTGTGGTCTTGGGATGTGACATTGGGACTTCTCCCAATGATTGACATACCATTGGTTATGAATTCAAAGTTACATTGGTCATGCTTAATTTGATATATATTAGTCATTAGCGAATGTTTTCATTATTTTTAAATAACATTATAAGTCAATTCCATCACTACACCATTTTAGGTCCACAACTGCACTAATTCTGGACTATATTTGTAAAGTGTTGCCTAAAGTAGTTTTGGAAACGCTTTTAAAGCGTAGCCGAATTTATTAACTTTTAGCTAAGATAATATTGGCAACACTTCAAAAGTATACTCTTTAATGGTATAAAATACACTTTATAAGTGTTCTTAAAATATAATATAATTGACAACACCTGTTTACATATATGGCAACACTTTTAAAGTGTTTTATTTTTATAATTGAAGAAACAACACATTATAAAGTGTGACCTTAAAATTTTCACTAAAATATTATATTTCTTTCAATATTTTTAACTCTCCCTCCAATGTTTATTGGGCAAAAAAAATTATTAATAAAACATTGCCAACTTTTTTCCCCAAATTGAAGAATACACTGTCGAGGCTTTTCTCTCCAACTATGAAACACGATTTCCATGGGAAGAACAATAGTTCCAAATCTGATTTCTTGTTGAAGAGCTGAAGAGGTTGTTCTGTCATATTCTCGCTAAAAAGTTGTTCTCACTGAAGGTTACGCCGCGCTGAAGAGTTGTTCTCGCTGAAGAGGTTGTTCGGTCACATTCTTGTTGAATCATTCCCAGATTGAGTTGTTCCTTCATATTCTCATAAAAGCTTCATCACATTGAAATGATTTTGTTTAGATAGGGTTTATTAGGTAAGACATTCTATCTTTATAAGTCCAAATTTTAGGTCTAGCGTTTCGATATTCTTGTGTTGTTGATAGATTTTTGTTGATTTTTGGGCGTTTGTCTCATAGTTGTATTACCCTGAGCATTAATCTATAAACAAGTGTAAATGGGCTGATTAGGGATGACTCTTTAGTTGAGAATTTATTTTCTAATTAGGCTTATAGGCTAGAAATTTATCTTGTATGTAAGTTTTTCAAGATGGAAACTCTGTAACCTTGTTCTGTTTGCAACGTATGTATAATTCTAAAGTACAATGTAGAAAGAGAAAAGCCTTGTAAAAATATCATAACACTACATATTTTTATGTATGGGAAGGAAATTTAGGGAATGAAAACAGCTTCAGCTTACAGATAGTTACTATATTTGACCTTATATTTTTCTTTTCAAATGAAGATAATTTTGATCGGTTATTGGGAAGTTATCAAAGTTATTAGAAAGTTAAACATAAAAATCCATGATAATCAAAATGACAAAATAAGTTTCAACAATAAGTGAACAATTATGTTGCATGGTATGCAAGTGATGTGTTCATTCCTTCATAGGCTTCTTATTATTCTTTTTCATTTTGCAGGGTGAACTAGTTGTCTGTTTCATTGCAGATGTTGGTCAAGTATGATTCTCTCTATAATCATCTATTGATCTTATGTTCTTGTTCAGGAAAAAAATATCGTATTATAGTGCATAAAATTGAACAGTCAAACAAGTAACTCTCTTTTTGTAAGAAATCATATCTAAGATTTAATTATTATTTTATAAGGGGATTAAGGAACTGGATTGCTTGGAGGCAAAGGCCAAGGCTAGTGTGGCTTTTCGATTAGTGGTAAAGGATTTGCAAGAAAAATTTATGAAAGATTACATATTTCCTTATCTACGAGCTGGTGTTATCTATGAAAGGAAATACTTTCTTGGGATATCAATAATCCATCCAGTTATTGCTAAGTGAGTTTAAAATCTTAAATACTAAATTAAATCTTTTTTGGTCATTGTTCCCTTCCATGAACAACCCCAAACCTTCCCAGGAAAAGAGAGGAATGACTTTCTGTTGAAGAAGTTCATTTTTGTTTGCTAACTAAATAGATGTTCAATAAAAATTTAGTCTTAATTCCATATTTGTCTCTGGTCAGTATGCATGTTTAGGCTGCCACCAACCAAGGATAGTGAACATTTTTTTCTCTTATAAATCATGTTAAACAATTAAGTTCCTCTATCATTCAGTCAATTAGACAAATTAAAGACCCAACTTCTCTCTCCCTGAACATTGAACTTGTGAGAGAATGATGAATAGGGTCCTGATCGATAATTCTTAAGACAGATTGAACATGTGCAAGGCTTCTGGTAATCATTTTAATAATTGGACTAAGCTTGTTATGTGGAGGATTTTGGAGAAATCCCAAGATTCGCCTTCTCTTCATTTGGTTGCTCATATGTGTGTGTAGTTGTGGATCCAGTTTCCCTGCTAGGATCTTGCGTGTGGTAGTGATAGTAGGAGTCGCAAGGTCAATAGGGATATCATTTTTAGCTTGATTTTGTCTTAGTCGATCAGCAAACAGTAGTATAATAGTGTAGGGAGCTGGTTCTGGGACTATGCCCTTATTAGCAGTATCAAGGAGATGGAATTCTTATAAGATCAATGAAAAAACTATAAACACAACACAACAAGAAGTATTAAAAGAAATAACGATTCAACTCACAACTTAACTAGGAAGGAATAAAAATAGGGTTGAAGCATTAATTAGTACAATGCAGTAAACTTAGCTGTTGCAATCTACTAATATCAATTAATCGTATCACAAATTATCAACAGAAATAAATAATATAAGAATGACCAAGTATATTAGATCAGACTCAGTGTACAGGTTAGAGTAACATAGCCCCAGTAACTTTAATGCAACAACCAACCAAGAGAGAAAGTGGGGTCTGGGAAGAATAAATACTGTTGTGGAAATTTTGTATTAACTCTGGAAATTCTGATAAGAGAACAGGATACAATGCTGGACATTCTGGAAAGAGTTGAGCTCTACTATAACTTCCTGAACTCAGAAATTTTGCCCCTATTCTTTTGCCTGAAGTTGACTTGGAGTTGGCAAATGTACTGATCCATTTCATTGTGCTATCATGACTCTACTTTGAGAGAATTTGGTGTGTCATCTTCCCCTTTTTCCAGCAGTAGATTCTATTGAAATGTTCTACCATGTGAGGGGAAGAATATCGAGTGGTTGATTTTTCACAAATCTGCTCCGAGAGTTAGGTGTGTCGTCATTTTTATTGTTGCAGCTCATCCTCTATATCTTGATATCCATCAAACCGCCAATAGAAATTCAATAACCTTAGCCCTTTTTCCATAGATTTATGGGTTGACCCTTGATTATGGATGATACTATAATCATATCCGTGTAAATTAGGCTATTAGTTACTGAAAGCTTCTCGTCTTGTTGATGCAGGTAGTGAAGGATACACCTTTACTGCTGTATCTATCAAGTTCACTTGATCAAGTAAACGCGCAGAAAGAGAAAACTTTATCCTTGCCTTCGAGATCACAGCTTGCTGTTCATCCTCCATATCATGATATCCAATGAAATACTAGTAGTTAAGCCACTAACCTTCAGCCTTATTTTCTTAGTTTGATGGATAGACCCTCGATGAAGGCTGATACACCACCAAATATGTTTAAACTAGTCTATAAGTTACTGAAAGCACCTAAAACATTATATTGTTGCTTTTGTATGTTGTTCATATAGCTTTGCAAGTAAAGTAAACTCATGGATTATGTCTTCAATGCCAGCCGGTCAGTATTATTTAATGTCATTTGAACACCTCCAAATTCTCAATAGGTGCTAACATTTAATTCTATGAAATAGCTTCTTACATGGCTTTATTCTTACCGACATCAATCCACTGGTTGCTTTATTCCACTGGCTCTTGCTTATTATTTTGATGAAGTTCTGATATTTAGGATGCTTGAGTTTATCAACGTTTATTAGCCTTCTTCCTTCACTTTGGACCTCTTGGAAACCATGGAATTTAAAGTTACCTGCAAAATTAAAAAAAAAACTAGGTTAATGAAATAATCAACTAGTGCATTTCCCTCTCTAAAACAGTGTTGTACACTTGTTGTAATTATGGTTCTTAGCCCCTTTATTTCAAATAATTGATCCATTTATGTTTTCTTTTTCAAAAACATATCAACTTTCTTCTGTTGTTTTATTTACATGATATCATATTCATTATTGAGTGATAGATGGTGAGTGCAGCTAAATACTGGTTGTAATTAATCTAGATGCGATGTTGAAAATCACCTTATCTGTGAAAATTTACTTGTATTTGAACCGGCCTACTTAAAGTACCTTCTGAAGTTAGAGCATGTTCTACTTATATCACCTTCTTGGCATTTGGATTGACTTTTTTCTAGCCACTTCGGATAGAAGATTACTTTTATGTTGCTATCATGTTCCAGTGAGTGTTATGACATCTGTATTGGAATTAGAATTACGCAAAGATGTACTACTTTGTGATTCGTCTTACATCTACATAATCTGTATTTTTCATGATAAGCTGACCTAATGTACGTGTTTGCTGTGAATCCGAGATTATGACTTGAGTTCTCTATGACTAGATCTGTTATATTGCGTTTGTATGTCATTGGATTTAATTGCATTATTATCCAACTCCATCGTTATGAATTGTCAACACACTTTTTTGATACTTAGTAATTTCCTTTATTGAATTCGATGTCCCAAATGTTTGTGGAACTGTGATAGTGAATCTTTCCTTGATAAATTCTTATGTTGATATATACCCATGAACTGTGATACTGAATCATAGCTTTTGCGCTGGTGAAAATCTTTTTACCACTATCAAAAATAATATAAGTACATAACAACAGCACTATCTTCAGTTCTGATAATTCTTAAGATTCCTCAGCCCTAACCCTCAGTGTTGGAAGCCAAGTTGAAGGAGGATAACAAAGTAATTTTCTTTTAATTCCTACCATTTTAAAGAGAACAGGAAGTAGTGAGGGGTGCCCGTGATGAGTTCAGACGAATATATTCTTTTGATTACTCCATACTAGTTGTAAATACTAAGAATTCACTGCCATACTAGTTGTAAATACTAAGAATTCACTGCCATTTCGAATACATGGAAACCAATTTAGACAAGATGTAAGACTGCCTTCTATTAGTAATGACAACTTTCACATTTGCTAAATTTTTTTTTTGATGAAGACACAAGGAATAACGTGATGTATAAAATCCATACTGTTTCGTTGTTATTATGATGCATATTACAAGTGTTGACTCTCACTACGACATGTGGAATTTACGGATGAAAAGAAGAACGATTCATTGTCAATGTATGCTAGTGATATTATGATTATACATACTTTTTTTTCCTATTTTTACCCCGCTAGTCAGATGATGATGTAACTTGTTCAGTATATTTTATGTTCTCTTTAATTGATGATTATATTCATTATTGGCAGGTTAATGTCAACTTGGCTGGTCTTCAAACATTAGTTCTCCGGTGTGGATTTGTTGATAGTAGTTCTGTGGCCCTTACCGTTGGTGTTCAGATAATTAGTGTGGCATTTTAACTGGTGGTCTATTGGCTTTCCAAACATCATAGATTGTAATGCTAATAGGCCAAGACCAAAACTGAAAGGCTCTAGGGAGTTGCTGAACACCATATATGGTGATGCTGATAGGCCAGCACAATATTTCTGCTTGGTCTGTTATCCTCTGGTTCCATATTTTTGTCCACTCTCCATTATAGTATACAATGCAGGTTGTGCATAGCATTGCTATTAAATAGTCCTCACTTTTCATTGTTGCTTACTGCCATTCATGTGCAGCGTGTTGCCATTAAACGAGAACTCATTGCTTTGACAACCCTGATAGAATTGAGGGTTGGTTAGCCACTACTAGTAGTAGTAACTAAGACTATTAGGTCTTTGTTTCTAAGCATAAGTTGAAGAGTTTTTTTTTTCTAACTCAATCGAATTGCTTTTCCAGTGGATGGTTACTTACCTTCCAATAGTATCGATAGGAGTCTATCACGCGATAAGTGTATGTTTGATTCTCAGTATATTCGTGTTCCCTATCCCACGTAATAGAAATGCTAATCTGTTGTTTTTTCTTTGTATAGTTGAATTATATGACTAAGTTCTTTCTGTTTTTTGTTAAGTTTAGCCTTATACCCATGTGGTTTAATACATTGAACAAGTGCTGCAGAACATTTCCGTGTGTGAAATAAATCATGACTCCTTTCCAGATGCACGCTCTATATGACTTGCACAATATTTGGATTGGTTGGCTTACAGTGAATACTCTCCAATTATGCATTTCCACATTTATTTCACTAACTAATAATTTTATTATGAATGTGCATGAAGATGCCGGTAATTTAATTCGAATTATGGCCAGAAGTAAACTCGATCTATTGTAGTGAACGATGAAGAGTTTTTGTACTATTGATATATACGTTTGAATGCATTTGGTTTTTTGGAATTTATTGATATTAGAGTTCTTTAAGCAATAACTTTCTAAGGGCCCGTTTGGATAGGTTTAGGGCCCGTTTGGATGGGCTTAATAAAAGCAGCTTTAAAAAGTACTTTTGAAAGTACTGAAACTTATTTTTAAAATAAGCAGTTATGTGTTTGGATAAAAGTACTGAAGTTGCTATGCCAAACGTGAAAAGGGAAAATGGAAGAAAGAGATGTTAGGGTTATGTGGGTAATTTGGAGATTGTATAAAAATATTAAGGGCAAAAAGATAAAAATGTGGTCAACTTAAAACAGCTTATAAGCTAAAAAAAAAAAAGCACCCCTACCCCAGCTTTTAACTTTTGGCTTAAAATAAGTTTTTTTTAACTTAAAATAAGTTATTTTGAGTATTGCCAAACAGCTAAATAAGTCAAAAATCAGCTTTTAAGGGCCCGTTTGGATGGGCTTAATAAAAGCAGCTTTAAAAAAGTACTTTTGAAAGTGCTGAAATTTATTTTTAAAATAAGCAGTTATGCGTTTGGATAAAAGTGCTGAAGTTGCTATGCC